>NW_025047689.1:287111-325215 GCF_018831695.1 Puntigrus tetrazona | reverse complement strand
TGACCTCTTCTATCACTGACGATGTTGCATGGTTCATCATAATCATATTTATGTTATTATTATGCCTAATCGTCGCGATCTGCAGAAAAACCCGCATTTCAGACAAATGAATCAGTATTTCTGGTCATTTCAGGCTTGTTTGTTTTAAATCCAGACTTCCATTATTGGTCCTGATGATCTTTATTCAGTCACGAGGAGAACTAGAGCACATGAAAACATTTCACATCAACACTGAAACACATGATATCAACGTTAATGCTATCCATGTATGTTGAGATCATACGACCTGACAGAAACTACCCACTTTATCTTTGGTAACACTCAGATACTTTAACTTTATGAATAAATGCATCATGATGACTGTCAACAATGCTATTTCTACATCAGCGCTGAAAACTACAAACACTACATACAATAATTCGATAGACATTAAATAAAGTCAAAATATGAATATAAAGTCATATCAGCTAAAGAACATAAACAAAATATATATTTTACAATCAATCCACACATGTTATTATCAATACAACCGTATATATTCAAAAACATTATTTTCAAAGCAAATATTATCTTATAAAGTTTTTTGTAATATTTTGTCAGCAGCTCAAGCTAAACTCCCATACTTCTTCTTTTACTACCATCAGACATATGCTTCAGTGCTCTGATGAGCTGAGAGAGAAAAAAAGGTGAGTTTAACACTTCATGACTGAGAGCAGAACACAAACACACCTTTCATCATCACACAAGACTCAACTTCTTACAATGAACAACATCCTCGTCTCTCATCTGGACATTACAAAGCATAAAATAATGCACAAGTGCAATATGACAGAGCTGCGCTGTATAAAGTTAAGCAAAGTATAGGTCATTCACGTTATACTAAAACATTGCCTTGATGCGTATACACAATTATATTACATTTCTCTCTCAGGCTCCAGTGGACAGATCTCACAGTTACTCAAACTCCTGGAAGTTCAAACAACTGGAACCAAAGACTGTCAGTGATGGAGATGTACCGCCAGCACTCTCTTTTTAACAGGTGTGTGTGTACAAATAAAGGCCAAGGTGGGTAAGCCCATCACCATGTCTGTCCTTGGTACTTACAGAAACCTGGAGAAGTTCTAAACTCCTGACATATACAGAGCACCAACAGCCTCCAGTCAGGAACTCCATCTAGATTCAGTGGAGTGGATCTGACAGTGATTTTCTCTGACCATCAGTGAGTCCAGACCGAAGATACAGGAGATTAGTTACTGGTCAGAGTAGACACTATATCAGTGGTAGCTGGGTGTTCACACACAGTGATAAAGAGTCGTATAAAAAAGCTGTGAGTCAGAGTCACAGTGATCTGCACTTGATACAGCTGAGAGATACTGCAGCTGTGATGATGAGCTTGGTTTCTTACATTTCTTAATGTGTTTTTCTTATTCGCATAAATCTTTTCTTGGATATTTTTAATTCATCATTCACAGCGTCCCACACTAAACGAGCCAATCAAATCTGACAATAATTGTGACGGGAAATGCAAGTTATTTCAATCCAGAATCTCGTGTAAAATGAGTTCTGCAATATTCTCCCTTTGTGTTTCTACAGAACATTAAAATTTAATTCTCATTTCTTTCTTTCTTTCTTCTTTCCACCACTGAGAAAATCTAAAGTGAAGTACCATGTTAAGAATCATTCTGGTGAATATCAGTGGAGAAAATGAGGATTTTGATGTTTTCACACTTTTCAAAATTCAGTAAAATGTGAGAGCTTGACTGTGTAGATTTGTATTTGAACTCTGACCCCGCTTCATTCAAGCAACTCAGCGAACCGGATTCCAGTTGTTTGCCAAAGAAATTAATTTATGTGATGTGAACGTTCTGGGAGAAACAATGTTATTTCTTTCTTAAGTTTCTCTGAAAAGGTCCTCCTCATCTTCTAACAGTGGATCTTATAAACCTTCTCACTGAAACAACGTTTCAGTTCCTTACTGGGCAGGGAAATATGTTTCATATAGATCGTATACCTCATGCACACTGTACATTTCTCTCCAGTGCTAAAACATATCTCCAGCCAGACACAGACACACACACACACACACACACACACACACACAAAACCCATCACAGTCACTCTTACAAGTATACACAGTATATCAAATAAATCATAAAAGATAATAATACTGAAAATATCATTAAACAACAAATATTTCAACATTAAACAACAAAGTTTGAAACTTCTTCTATCTCTGGTCCTACAGGAGCTCTTCTAATACACCACTACTAGTCACCATAACTAGTTGCACACCCAACAAATGATAGTAAAGAAATAAAAACAGACATACAAAACAGAAACATAAAGTAAAATGGAAAGAAACAATGTAAAGTGAAACAAAAAGAAAATCCCAGCCTATGTTACGCCCCCTTATGTGTGTGTGTGTCATTTTAACTTAAAAATATACCCCTTAAAAATAACTTAAAATATATTATCATCTAGTGAAAAGAAGAAATAAAGATAAAACTCATACAAAATAAAATTTTAATAAAAAAATGATATCAAAGCAATTTAGGTAACGCTTTTAGATTACAACCTGCAATGTACCACATATTAGCTGTGAATTTACAGCGGAGCTTATTTTGTAACTAGTACTCTTCCACAGGACCTACTTCCGTAAGCAGAAGAGTAAGAAAAATGACGCAGGCCGTAGAAGATCTTGATGAAGATGTTTATTGCAGCATGACAAAACACATAGTACTTTCTGGCATACGTAGGGCCTTCCGCGTAAGTTTGCTGATTGGCTGGAAGTTGAAGTCCTGGGCGCAAGTGATTGGACGTTGGCTGAAGCAGCAGACGCCGTCTGGTTGAAGTTTCACGTTACAGTCTGAGATTTAGATGCTGCAAAGTGGGCAAACTTAACTTTAAGAAAAGCAATAGAAGTAACAACACTAGATGGGTTTTCTCTCATTGTGGCAACGACTTGCAGGCTGGAGCACGCCGGAACGTCCTAAACACAAAACATGATGAATAATAAAAGCATCACTTGAAAGTCGTGGTTCAAAAAGAGTCACATTTGAATCGTTAAACTAACGTAAAGCTTTGATATACCATCATTCTAGTTCAGAGGCTGTGATGTTCCTCTTCCCAAAATAATAAATCATACATTAATTAATTAAATAATCAGGTCACATGATCCAAACTTCTTCCTCTTTGCAGAATATAGCTTGGACATGATCCCTTGACATGAATATGGGATATTACTGTCGACTAAGAATGTTCTAGATACAGCTTTTATTTGCTTGGTAACAGAAAATGTCTTATTATTCTATTTCACTCATTAAAATATAAGAATTCAGCTCAAAGATTATGGACACTTTTTCAGAAACTTTCTAAAGGTAAAATGCACGCATAAATGTAAACATCAAGTTTAAAGTTTTTGGAAAAGTTGACTTTCAGTGTTTATGTTATATGTTATATGAATTTCTAAATGTCTCTGGCTCTCACTCTGGTTTGCTGTGAAGTCTTTGTGTAGTTATGCAGTACATCATGGGTTGTAATCTGCAGGTCGAATTGGTTTCTACGTGTATGAATCCATGTGTTTAGAAATCAAATTCGTTTTTTAGTAACCTCAGTTAGGATCAACACTGTGAATTATAGAGCTGAATATTCATCTTAAAGCATTAAACCTTTTAGTGATTTTGCCTGAGACTGACAGCCGCTCTGTGTCTTGAAGATCATTTACATAGAGACACTTTTTACATGAGAGAGTGTTTATAGTGCTGTGAGTTTAAGTACTTCAAGTGACTGAGAGCAGAACACAAATACAATCTTTCATCATCACACAAGACTCCAACTACTACAATGAATAACATCCCCAATCTCATCTGACTCCCTGTATATGTATACATGGTGGGATGTAAAAATGGTGTAATTACTATATAAAAAAGTGACATTTTTACATAAAATCCTGTTTTTTAAATCCTTTGCTATGTTGCTACCATTGTCTCAGCGATTAAGTGACTGGTGACTCAGACTCCTCTGTAAAAACAGTTCAGATTGATGAATCTGGCCACCATAAATATGCAAAACTACCACAATAGTGAGAGATGCCTGTCCAGGTTCATATACATGTATGGCCTTGGTACCTGCAGAAACCTGGAGAAGCTCCTAAACTCTTGATTCATTCAGCAAACCAGAGAGAGTCAAACACTCCATCTAGATTCAGTGAAGTGGATCCAGAACTACTTTCTCTGACCATCAGAGGAGTCCAGATCAAAGATACATATGAGATTATTACTGTCAGAGTATCATTGGCAGTGGTTATGTGTTCACACAGTGATAAAGAGTCGTACAAAAAGCTGTGAGTCAGAGTCACAGTGACTGGCACTGATAACAGCTGGAGAGATACTGCTGCAGCTGATGATGAGAGGATCACAAACAACACAAACACATTGAATCAAACACTTCACAGATTTTTTATGATGATACCAAGGGAGGAAATATACTTATTAATGCAATGTAATATAATTACATAACACTCACTAGATTTTTATTATTGCCTCAAGAAAAGTTGAGGTGCTTGCCATGAAGAAAAATATGTTCACTGGTAAAAGTTTTTCCCAGTTTTTGCTTCTTCTCAGACACCTGTGGCTTTAAGAAAGGACCATTTATACCGAGACATTTATCAGTCATTTATTCTCTAGTCTCTAATTAGGATATTGGAAATTCCTATATTTCAGTTATTTATTTATTAGGAGTCGGTCAGCATCCTGTGGTCACAGATTAATAAATGCTTCATATTCAGATTCATATTCTACTGCAGGACTGATGGAAAATCACCCAGCCCTGCTATAGACTTCTGAACAGTTTTGAATGAGCTCACAATCTACTTTATTAACAGATTTCAACAGACCTCTGAATCCTGTTTTTCTAACTTCATTGACATTTTATGTCGATCACTATTGATTGTAAAAATGCTCTTGTGGCTTTAGTGGCAGAAGAAAATAACATTTTAATCAACATCTTAAAAATCATCCATTGTTCACTGCATTGCAGTCAAAAGCTGAATTTTATTAAGGTGCCTTTTCATTGGTCTGAAGTGGAAAAAGCAAATACAGCTGTGAATGGTTTAAGTTTGTCCACTTTCAACTATTCCTCAGAAGTAGACTGATCGCTCTTACAGAGCAGACGCTGCCATGTGGTCGTAAGCATTCAACGCTAAAACTGTGGATTGACCAAAACACATCTTAACGCGAGGTGTAACTAGGACCACAGACACCTTTGATAAGAAGCAAGAACCTAAATGATCTTGAGATTTCTGGTAGACATGAATCCAACATGAAACTGTTTATTAGACGTAAAGTGCTGCACGCTTAGAGGAAACCAAACACTTCCGCTCATAACAAGAAAAACAACAGCCAAGCACATGTTGACTTTCATCAGGACCTGATGCTTTGCCATCATTAAAGCTTAGAGGAATAGCCTTGTCAAAGCAGGAGTGACACAGGAAGTGTGGGAGAACTGCTTCCTGGTCACCTTCAGTCCGTGAGGAGCTCTGTGTGGATCCTGGAGGAGATGAACACACAGCACCAGCAGAAACCAGAGCCTGGGATCAGATAGAGATTGGCTTTTTTAGCTAAAGTGTGTTTTTTCAGAATGAGAGTAGAGAAAAGGAGAAATGGGACATTGTGTAAATAAGAGGAACAGACCGAGGCCTTAGACACTAAATTGTACATATAATCTATATTTATTAATGTTTAGATGTAAGGATTTTTTTGTTGGTTTAAAAAAGGAGTTCAGTTGCTCTAAAACCAGCTTAGTGGTTTTATAAATTTATTGAATCATATAAAGAAATGTAATTTCAATTATACATTTAGTGTAAATATATTTGAATAAAGCCTGTGTGTTTGCAGATGATTGCAGTGTGTCTTTTAGTGGACAGAGAGTTAATGTGTGTATTTGTTTGTTATGTTACACTTTAAGTGATACATTCTACTATTTCTAAGGATTAGGATGAAACAGGAACACAGTGAATTATGATAATACTGTATATTATACCTTTTAGTGCAAATACACTCTTAGAAATGAAGGTAAAAAGCTGTCACTGGGGCGGGTAGATTTTTAAAAGGGACATATTTGAAACCTATGTCACGGTGTGGTTTGTGAGAAGGAACACTCAATGAGAAAATGAACTGGAAACAGTTTTAATCCTCTACAAATTGACACAAATAGCAAGATAGTTAAAAGCAGGCAGGACAAAAACCCACACGCTTTAAAGACGAGAAGTGAAGATTAAAACATAAGAAAACTGGGAACTTAAATACACACAGGAACTGACTAAATTAACAAGACACAGCTGAAGACAATTAGACAATTAATAGAAAGTAGGTCATCTGAACACATGGGAGAAGTATAATAACTAGAAAGTGAATAATTTGCTGTTAAATGCAGAGACAGTCTCTGTAATAAATTTGACAATAGTTGGTAGAAGTTAAGTGTCCCCTAACAAAGCAAGCCAGAGGCGACAGCGGTAAGTGGACCAAAACCCCATTCATACAGAATAGAGAAAAACATGGGAGAAACCAGTTGGAGCCAGTTCTAATTTTAAACGCAGCTGTGTGTGTGCATCTAGGTGTTCTGGTCTCTGATGAACATAATCTCTGGGTGCTGATACACCATCTACTCTGGATACAAACTGTGAAACAGATTAAGAAAGAAACAAGACTAATATTAGCATACATGCTATTCTTTTTACGATGTCACAAGTACATTGTATTTCTAGGAGTAATGTTCCTGTTCCAGTGAATCTAAATAATGCAGCCTAAAAATCTTTTAACTGATTTAAATAATATAAGTGTGTTGGTGTGTTATGTGTAGGTTGTTAAAAAGATCTAGATCTTTAATCTAGATTTAAACTGGCAGAGTGTGTCTGCTTCCTTAACAGCGTTAGGAGATTGTTCCAGAGTTTAGGTGCTAGATAGAAAAAAATTCTCCAGTCGATTTTGATATTCTAGGTATTATCAAATAGCCAGAGTTTTGAGAACGCAGCGACTGGACGGCAGGACTATAATGTGATAAGAGATCGCCAAATTTTGAGGAGCTAAACCATTCAGGGCTTTATAGGTAATAATAAGATTTTAAAATCTATCCGATGTTTGATAGGAGCCAGTGCAGTTTTGAGAGAACCCGGCTAATATGATCATACTTCCTAGTTCTAGTAAGGACTCTAGCTGCAGCGCTTTGGACTAGCTGAAGTTTGTTTATCAAGCTGCAGAACAACCACTCAATAAAGCATTACAATAATCAAACCTCGAGGTCATAAACGTACATGAATTCAATATTTCTGCATTAGAGGTTGAAAGCATAGGTCGAATTTGAGATATATTTTTAAGATGGAAAACGCAGTTTTACAGATGCTAGAAACATGGTTTTCGAAGGGAAAGACTGCTGTCAAACAGCACACCTAGGTTCCTACCTGATGATGAAGAATTAACAGAGCAGCCATCAAGTCTTAGACTGTGTTCTGGATTATTATATGTGGGGTTTTTAGGTCCAATTATTAGCACTCTCTGTTTTTTTCAGAATTTAGCATTAAAGAAGTTACTCATCATCCAGTTTTTATATCGACTATGCATTCTGTTAGATTCTCAATTTGGTGTGTATCACCAGGCTGCGCTTGAAATATAGAGCTGAGTATCATCAGCATAGCAGTGAAAGCTAACACCATGTCTCCTGATAATATCTCCCAGAGGTAACATGTAAGGGTTGAAAAGTAATGGTCCTAGCACTGAGCCTTGAGGAACTCCATATTTCACTTCTGGAGCGACATGATACCTCATCATAGCGGTCAGATAGATATGGTTTAAACCATGCTACGCTTTCCTCTAATGCCAACTTAGTTTTCTAGTCTATCCAAGAGAATGTGGTGATCGATAGCATCGAATGCTGCACTAAGATCTAATAGCACTAATAACGCAGATAAAACCACAGTCCGATGATAGAAGCAGGTCATTAGTAACTCTAATGAGAGCAGTCTCAGTACTATGGTACGGTCTAAAACCTGATTGGAAATCCTCGCAGATATGTTATGACCAGCAGGTGTCTGTCTGTCCTCGATCTGACACATCGTTGCCTGAAGAACAAAACCGCTTCAGCTCACATTGAGAATCTGTCACGTAACAGCATATTAACACAAGTTCTCTTTAATAAAAATCTTTACCTTGAATCAAAAAAAAGCACACTGCCAATTTTCAGTAAACAGTACACAAAATATAGACCATTTTAACAAAGTTCTCTTAAAACGCTCCCACTCGCTTAACACCAAGTTTTACTCTATAACGCGACTTTACATTGTGCACACGCAAGTACTCCAACAGGAAACAGTGTTGGAAAACAAACTGTCCTAAACAAGTTTACTAGCTCTCTTAAAAGTGCAAGTTCTTTTTAAAGACTCATTCTATTCTAATTTACCAATGAAACGGTTCGTGAATCTGTCCGGTTCCCTGGAAAGAATTCTGGTTTGCAGGTTTTTGCCTGATATTTGACTGAACTCTGCCAAAATGAAGAAAAAATTCTAACTGACATTAAGCAGTCAACTCTTAAGCAGACCTCTAAAGTAGTTTATGTGGGTGGTTTATGAAAATGTTAAATAACGAAATTACAGACGCACACAAAATAAAAGTCACTTGACTCTCTGTGAAGACTCTCCTCCTTTCAGCTGTGTCCTCACAGCAGGCTCAGTCTCTATCAATTCCTTTCTGTACGTAGTGCAAAGAAAAAGCTATAAAATAATCTGTTCACTTCCATGTAAATTCACATTATTCAATGTTTGTAGAGCATATGCATTAATGAGAAATAAAAAGGAAATTAACGATGAGTGAGAACAATAATGATTAATCGCAGTTAACCTCAATAAATTTCAATGTGTTTTTTATACACAGTACAAAGACAACAGAGTACACTGAGAATGAGGTCAACAGCATACCTGTCTGTCCTGCCACGACTAAACTAAACACACTTCAGCAAAAATACGACCTGCCTTAAATTTATGCACAATATAAAAAAAGTAGGCTTATAAAATAATCAACAACAAACCTATTTGTGCTGCCACATCTCGAAAATCTGATGTGGTCCGCTTCTTCTTCAAACAGGTACGTATTGGAGCATGACTCAATTCATGAGACCAAAATAATCTGTGAAGAAATTATTATTATTAGTTTTTATAACTTCATTATCTTTTCCTCCTGACCCATAGAAAAAAAATGCTTTTTGAATTAAGTATATTTTCGTGTCATTACATTAAGTCATAAGAAAAATAACATTTTTGGAAAAATATATTTTATTCATATTTTATTTTATATCCTCTGTAGAGGACACTAGACTATCTTTCCAAAAAAATTAAATGGCATGAATAGACATCAAAAGGCAAAATCAATGTGTGATTTTTTTTTTTAAATCACCAGTCATTTTTTTATGTTTCAGGGTTTCAGATGCTTTAGAAATGTCAGAAATTGATCGGATATATTTTTATAAAAAGTCAGCACAACAAATAGAGTGAGTTTATATGTAATACATTTAGTTAGCTGATTTTAATATGATATACAAATGTCAATATGCCGCTTTTCAAGCAATTTCTTCTATTATGGTTTTCTTTACATTTTTTGTCTTGTTTCCGACAAAATATCTAGATTTTCTAGACAAATCAAAATTATTGTCTTGTTTTAAGGAAAGATTAAATTAGTCAAAATTTATAGTTATTTTGTTCTATCGAAAACTCTGTCAGTAAACTTAATGTCGAGAAAATCCTTCTTAATTTAAGAATTGTTTGATATTTTGGCTGAAACATGACAACAAATCTAAGTGAGAACAGCATTTTTACAGTAGTCTATTTTAAGATGGTTTCACAAAAACATTTAATACAGAAATGTGAACTGATTTTAAACAAAAATATTAAATGATTTTAAATCTGAAATTGTAGTTTACAAATGAAACTAAAACTGCCAGTAGTTGGTGGCAAGTAACTGTTTTTATCACCGAATCATACGCTCAAATGATTCGTTCAAAAGACTGATTCATTCAGGAGTCTGTACTTTATGAGTGTCTAACTGAATCATTGACTCGCTCGCTTAAAAACGCACATTCATGTATATAACAAAACTGATTTAAAACTATTTTAGAAACAGAGCTAAGTTGTTAAATAATTAAAGTAAGTTAGATTAAAAACCATAATTAAATTTAAAATAGAAATGAATAATTGCATAAATATTCAACTCGTGCTGACATGCACGCCGCGATGCGGAACTGACGTAAGCGCCTGGCCGTGATTCAAGGCCTTAGTTAGCTATAGCGACGCTGCGTTATGAGTTCTGACTGAATATATAAACACCCTAACCCATCGCTATCTGTTGGTTGTGAGACTAAGAGACATTTGAGTATTTTCTGATCAGATCTTGTTGCTTTCTGAAGCTCATCGGAGGATTCCCGCAGAAGAAGACTTTTATTTCAGACGGAGATCAGCGGATTTTCTTGGAGAAGAGTTTTAAACTGTTATTTGTTCTATAACTAAACTTATTTCTGCACTTGTGTCTTGTATTGTTATTGTATTTCGTTTTTTTCTCTTATTACTTTTCTTTCTTTCTCCCTATTTTCTTATTTTGAGGAGTTTGGAGGAGGTCACAATGGCTCACCCAGACGAAAGACGAGGTATACATGTTTTTTAATTGATTATTTTAGGATATTTATTATTGGTATGTGCATTGTTTGACAGCTTGTGCAACCCGTTATATTTAAGTTAAGTGATGTGTATCTTGTTCCACGTGACAGATAAACTGTGTGTTTTGATTAATGTTTTGATATGTTTTGATTACTGACTGTTAATAAAACAGTATGAAGTATTGTAAGTGTGTAATATTTCAGCCTCGGCCGCTCCAGATCCAGGAGCGCTGGTATCTCTCAGACGGCTGCTCAGGAGGATGGGGGAGACGAGGCTCTGGGTGATCGTGACCCAGAGCAGCCCCTGAGCCAAGAGCTACCAGGATACATCGCACCTCTGCCTTTTCTGACCTGGCTGTTTCTGTGTCCACAGATCAGCCTCACAGGAAAAGGGAAGCGGCAGAGCGGCGGCTTTTGGGAGGATGAAGGGCCGTCCACCTCCAACACAAGACCAGCCAAACGCCTCCCGCAGAGGTCAGGATTATCAAAGATGTCATGACTCGGTTATTAATAGAAAATGTTCTGTTTATACATTTCTTGTGCGTTTCAGAAGCGTATGTCAAGGGCCCATTGCTGGGCCGAGGTGATTCGGCTCGGTGCATGCTGGGATACGCAGGTCCGACAGACTGCCAGTAAGACATTTCCTTCCTGCTCATTCAAACAGCTTTTAGAAATGGCCATATCAGTGAATGCGTGATTTCGTGGTTTATCTGTTCACAGGTTGCCATCAAGTACGTTTGTAAAAGCAGGGCGCCAGAGACGCTGAACGTGGTGAGTTGAAGGTGAATCTGTTGTGAATCTGCATTCAGCTCTGGATGTAACGGATCTTTGGTCTCTGCAGGAAGGTCAGGGTCTGCTGCCGCTGGAGGTGGCTTTGATGACCCTGGTCAATTCGGCTCCTGCCTGCCCAAACGTCCTGCAGCTGCTGGAGTGGTTCGACCATCGCAGACGCTACACCATGATCCTGGAGCGCCCCGCCTTGCCAAGATCTCCAGAGTTTCTGCGAGGAGAACGGATGTCTGGAGGAGACTCTGGCCAAAAAAGTCCTGCTGCAGCTGATCACGGCGCTGAAACACTGCGAGAGCCGCGGAGTCCTGCACCGGGACGTCAAACCTGAGAACCTTCTGATCTCCACTGAGTCCCACGACATCAAGCTGCTGGACTTCGGCTGTGGAGATCTGCTGCAAGACTCAGCCTACCAACACTTTGCAGGTTGCTTTGATCTCACTGCAGTCATATGTTTGTGAACACCAAAGCGGAAGATTTTGATCGGACGCTTGTGGTCTTGTGTCTCTCAGGCACTTTGAATACGCCTCCTGAGTGGTTTCGCAGCACCGCTTACTACGCAGGACCGGCTACGGTTTGGTCGGTCGTCAGTGACGCCTACAGCATCCTGTGCGGGCTGTTTCCTTCAGAGGAGCACGCAGGTCACCTCCAAAAGCAGGCTGACCTTCCCTAGAGAGCTGTCTACAGGCAAGAGACGGACATCACGTCCAGATCCAGGTGAAGCGTGTGCTTTGTGTTGCTGAAGGCTGTGTTGTGTGTAACAGAGTGCCGTCTAGCTGATTCGCTGGTGTCTCAGTGCATCGGGCATCAGACCGGCCCAGTTTAGAGGACATTGAGAGCCACCCTGGTTAAACTGAACAGGTGTAAGACCAGTGACACACACTTTCTGGAATCACAGCAGTCACGGCTGGATTGTGTCGTTGGGATCAGTCTGGATCAATGCTTTCGGACTGTTTGTATAGGGAGAGCAGAAGTGACACAGGAAGTGCAGAGAACTGCTTCCTGGTCATCTTCAGTCCGTGAGGGGCTCTGTGTGGATCCTGGAGGAGCTGAACACACAGCACCAGCAGAAACCAGAGCTAGAAATCAGATAGAGAGTAGAGAAAAGGGAGAAATGGGACATTGTGTAAATAAGAGGAACAGACCGGAGGCACTAGACACTAAAATTGTACATATAATTCATATTTATTAATGTTTAGATGTAATAGATTTTAGTTGGTTTGCAAAAGGAGTTCAGTGCTGTCTAAAACCAGCTTGTGGTTTTATAAATTCATTGAATCATATAAAAGAAATGTAATTTCAATTATACATATAGTGTAAATATATTTGAATAAAGCCTGTACATTTGCAGATGATTGCAGTGTGTCTTTAGTGGACAGAGAGTTAATGTGATATATCTAAGGATTAGGATGAAACAGGAACTTAGTGAATTATGATAATACTGTATATTATACCTTTTAGTGCAAATACACACTTAAAAATAAAGGTACAAAAGCTGTCACTGGGGCGGTAGATTTTAAAAGGGACATATTTGTACCTAAAGGGTCCATTTTTGAGCCTAAAAAGGTTTGAAATGATCTGACATTATTTGCTCATTTAGCAATAAACTTTTGAAGTTGTCTTTGAAACACTTCAGTCAATAAATGTGACGATGCTGGCTCTCACAAAGAAAGTCAGAAAGGTAACCTTACCCTGACTTGTTAAACTCTCATTAAACCCACTTGTTAAAACCCTTTACAGCAAGAATCCCATTTCAGAACTCAAGAAATTACTAAATTCCTCTGAATTCTGATATTTTGTGTTAATATCAGGCAACTGTTTATGGAGAAAATGATATGGCAATATATCTCTCGCCTTTTATGTACGGTCAGTGTAATTCTGTCAGCTTCCCTGAAAAAAGAAAGAGTAAAGGAATAAAAGAAAGACAGAAAGAGAGAAAGAGAGAATCTGCAGCTGTCGGAAGGGAAGTACAGATAAAAAATCAATAAAACTGACCTTGAGACAATATCACACTGAAATGTAATGATGACACACTCAGCTTGTCGTTAGGCTCCACTCACATTCATGTCAATTGTTGCTTCACAGGACCAGTGTTATGAGGTTATGACCGCAGCTTTCAGTCTGTCCTTCACAGCTGTCCTCTCTGCTGCTGTGTCCAAGAAAGTGTGTTCCAGACCAGAATCACTGCTGTCAGGTACTGATATATATATATATATATATATATATATATATATATATATATATATATATATATATATATATATATATATATATATACACACACACACACACACACACATTACATAGTCATTTTCAAGAAGCGTGTATGAACTGGTTTGGTAAATGAGAACTGAGAAGAAGTGTAAAAACCTCAACACGTGACGTTATTAAATAAATGAATCTACTTTTTTTAGCATGGATGCATTAAACTGAACAAAAATGACTATAAAGACATGCAAAGTGTTACAAAATCTTTCTTTGTTAAATAACTCCACCCTCCAAGGTTTTGATTTGAGCCCTCCTTGCTGTGTGTGCTTCTTCACCCCGTCACACTGGTGGAGAATGTGGGTAAGAGGTGAAGAAACACCGGCAAGCGATCTCATCTTCACCCCTTGTTTTTTTTTTCTATTTCCCTTTAGTTTACTGCTTGGCATAGCACTCCCCACCATGGAAGAACTGCTACAATGGCTCACCGAGGTCAGCCCGTCCGTCAGCAACAAATCGCCGAGCATCTGGCGACTGACAGGGCTTAAACGAGCATTCCGCTGCCTGACCCCAGAGCCCAAGCCACCAAGTTGCTACCAAAAATGTCCACACATGACGATCCCGAGGCATTCCTGCTAATGTTCGAGACAACTGCCAATTCAGAAGGTTGGCACTCCAGAGGAGTGAGCACGGATACTGGCCCCTGTTAACTGGCGAGGCGCAGCGTGCGTATTTCTCCCTTCCAGCGAGGCGCGGAGAGCTAACCAGAAGTACCCCAAGAGATTCTCTCCTGGCTCAGCCTTTCACCCATCGCCGCAGCCCAGCATTTCCACCGCTGGTAGTACAACCCACGCCTCCCGCCTGAGCGCTAGCGGCGGTCAGGCGGCGGAGCAGGTCGCAGTCCGATCGCTTTCCTAAGAGCCCTTCCCCGCTACACAGACAAGCTGTCAGGATGAGGAACCCAGCTACCACCATGGAGCTCGTTGAGGCGGTGGAGCGGGCGGACGCGCCCAACATCAGGAGTCTGGAGGAGCAAGCGCCGCTTTTCCTCAGGGGGTGGTCCAGGAGCGACAGGCACCGAGGGCACGCCACGACCAGTCAACAGGCCAGCGGTTCCCTCTGCTCACGACGAGCCGATTCCAATGGAAGATCCGCACCCCTGCACGCTGGCTGGCTGGCTGCATCGTCCACCACGAGCGCGCCAAGGAAACCCTGGAAGCTAGGGTTAGGTGAACGGGCAGCCAGCAGCCCATCGCACCGCTGTAGAGCATGTCAAGGAGATGAGGGAACGGATAGGCAGCGCCATGCTGTTAGTCCGGGACCACCTGTGCAAGACTCAGTAGGCCCAACAGCGGCACTACAACTGGGCAGCCCAACCACAGGAATTCCAGCCTGGTGACAAGGTCATGGTCCTCGCTCCCACGGCTGCGCAAGTTCTTAGCAAACTGGCTGGGACCCTACACCGTGGTGGAAAGAATCGCCCGGTCACATACAGACTGCACCCGGCCGACCACCAAAGACCTGACCAGCTGTACCATGTCAACCTCTTTAAAATATGGAAAGGGGAACGAGGCCAAGTCTCCGACCTTGTGACCACCGGTCCCCTGTTGTTGACACCAACTGCGGACACTGGCAGTAGCGTCCCATGTGCACCTGCTCGTCACAGGCTGATCGGTCCCAGCTGCCCCCAATCAGCAAAGCGGCATAAGAAAGCCACGTGCTGGCACGCTGACGGGAGCATTTCGCCCCATGAACACAGACACTAACCGCTCTTCTTTACTCCCACAGAAAGCAGCGCTTAGCCCGATCAGCCAAAATCACACGGCACTGTCTGACTGACGACCGGAAATGTGTTGGAGAAGCCGCGGAAAGAAGCCGCTGCCCTGCGCCCGGACCAGAGAGAGGAGCGCCAGGCGCCGCCAGCACCCACCCTTACCTGCACCCTTCCCTGGAACACTACCCGACCTGCTCTTCCCTGCAGCATGACGAGGACACCAGTTCCCCTGTTTATTGTGGGCACTTTTCCCCCGTGACACTTTATTTTGTATATTTCTGTTAATAAAAAGCCTGACGCCACACCCACTGTGTCTGTCGTTGGTCCTCTCGCCACAATATATATATATATATATATATATACACATACATACATTGCTATAATAATACACAAATAGCTTGTAGTTGAAAGAAGGTAAAACAAAACAAAGCTGTGAAACAGAAACACCCCTTTAATACCCTGTCAAGAATATGAAACTGCTTTAAGAACCCACCGCATACACTCCTGCAGTGACATAAGACCAGCAGCACTTCATATAAAGAAAAGAGTAAGATTGTTCTCAGAGTCAGTCTCAAGAAGTTGACCTTTCCTGCCTCTCCATGAGATCTGTCCAGATCTAAATGTACTCTGGTGAACGTACACAAGCTTTCTCAGTCATGTCTTCACTGTTTCTTTCACATTCGTGTCAACTGTTGCTCTTTCACAGGCGTTACGAGTTTATCAATCAATCATTTTTATTTATATAGCGCTTTTAACATCACAGGTTGCATCAAAGCACTGAACAGTATAAAGCAGAAGATCACAATGATAGGGATGTAACACTGTAAGGAAACCTGCATGAAATCATAAAAGAAAAGGTTCTAAAATCAAGTCCAGCATTATGCAAATACACAAATTAATACATTTTTGCTAATAAATGTAGTGTCTATTAACAGAAACATCAGCCCGGGGCAGATGTGTGTGCTGTAATGTAATTATTGTCCCATTCACAGTGTAAAATATAAAAGAAATACTTGAAAAATGACTTTGTTGATCTATAATTGATTCTATAAGTTGATCTTTATAGTAATGACAAAAAGGCCACATAAAATGATTTTCCGTATCAAAATGTCATTGTTTCAGTGTAAGAATTAACGTTGAATCTTTGAATCAATATTGTCTGTTTATTCAAACATTGAAAACCATAAATATTTAAATGTTGTTTCTGCTGTTGATGATAATGTTGGAAAAATCTAAATATCATAGCATTCTAAATTCTCTAAAAAATCTTTTTTTTCTTCTTTTTTTAAACATATATTGCAATTAAAATAACAAACTAATCATTTATACTGATTTATCAGTTACTTAATTAGCAGAGATCAAGCTAAACCCCGCCCACTTCTTTACATCATCAGACATGCTTCAGTGCTCTGAGAGTGTTTATAGTGCTGTGAGTTTAACACTTCATGACTGAGAGCAGAACACAACACAATCTTCATCATCACACAAGACTCAACTACTACAATGAACAACATCCTCATCCTCATCTGGACTCTCACGCTGTTTGCTCAAGGTTTGTTTGATAAAAGTTGATGATTATTATTCATTCTTTGAAATGAAATGTACATCAAATATTTAAATGTTATTTTTGTTTTCTTTCAGAGTGTAGAGGACAGATCACTGTAACTCAGAGTCCATCATTAATAACAACAGGTCAAGGACAAGACGTCACAATAAACTGTAAAACCAGCAGCAGAGTGTATGGTGGTGACTACTTCACACTGGTACTTACAGAAACCTGAGAAGCTCCTAAACTCCTGATATATAGAGTTAACAGCCTCCAGTCAGAACTCCATCTAGATTCAGTGGAAGTGGATCTGACAGTGATTTCTCTCTGACCATCAGAGGAGTCCAGACTGAAGATACAGGAGATTATTACTGTCAGAGTTTTCACTACCCAAACAGTAAATATGTGTTCACACAGTGATAAAGAGTCACAAAAGCTGTGAGTCAGAGTCACAGTGACTGCACTGATACAGCTGAGAGATACTGCAGCTGATGATGAGAGGATCACAAACAACACAAACACATTGAATCAAAGACTTCAGAGCGGATTCATTTATATGATATAGTTGTGAAACATCAGGCAAAAAGATCTTAGTCAATGTGCAGGAGACGTATTAGGAGCAGAGTTAGACAGCAACAAAGTACATTTACATGAGTTTTTTTAATTTGTACTTTTGTTTTATTTTTTCTGGAAACTTATAACATTAACTTTACAAAAGACAAATATCATACTTTTCACTCCACTACATTCTTGTCAATGTCCTTAAAGTAGAAAGACATTACTATGTACTATGTAGAGGTTCATTTTGTTTCCACTGATCATCTTGAAATGTTTCTACACCTTGACTTGACATGCTTCTGAAAGGTCCCACGGTTAACAGTGTATGTCAGAGCAGAACCTCCAGCCATGAAGTACAAGAAAGTGTCCAGAGACCACAGAGACTGCATTGTATCGAGACACAGATCTGAGAATTGTACAAAACAAAATCTGCAGCTTTGAAGATTCATAGAAGCACGTGGTCTCTCTTAATGAAAGACGTTTGTAACAAACAGGACTTCTCCTACAACTGATCTTCTGGACAAACTGAGCAATTAATGGAGAAAGGCCTTGTCTAAACTGATGACAGAGAACCTGATGGTCATTTGAGTTGAGCTCCATGATCATAGAAGATGAGAGAAACCTACAGATAACAAACATCACGGAGACACTTCACTGATCTGGACTTTTATGGTGGTGTGACCAAACTCAATCATCTCTTCAGTGAAGATGCATGAAAACACACCTGGAATTAAAAAAAAACACCTAAATGACCCTCAGACTCTAAAAAACAAGATTCACTGGTTAAAAAAAAATCACCTTTAAAGTTATCCATATTAAGTTCTTAGCTATGCATATTACTAATCAAAATGTAAGTTTACCAAATGTCTTCATGGAACTTGATCTTTACTTAATCATTTTAGGAATAAAAGAAACATCATTCATTTTGACCAATGCAATGTGTTTGTTGTTACAGATATTCTTCAGCAACTTAAGACTGGTTTAAACGGTGTGTGATTGAGTTTAATACACGACTAACAATAAGCTTGAGGACAAACAAAACAGTTCTTAATATGTGTGTTGTTTTCTTCATACTTGTGTGTTAATGGAGAGTTAGAAGTTGTTCTCATAAACTGAACTCAAGCTGATGACGTGTCAGGGATCTGGAAGAGAGGACTCAAAAACACGGTGAGTGTCAACAGCTTTATTTAAGAAACAGGTAGACTAGATGAGAGAAGTGAACACAGTCCAGACAGTAGTCAGGCTGAGAGGAGACTGAGTCCAGCCCCAGATGACGGTTGACCAGAGAGGTGAAGACACAGAGAAGATAATGACCAGAGCTCTGATAGTATTAAGGTGAAGCCAGTCCACAGCCAGCTGGACAGGACAGAACAGAACAGGACAGGACAGGACAGGACAGGACAGGACAGGACAGGACAGGACAGGACAGGACAGGACCGGACCGGACAGGACAGGACAGGACAGGACAGGACAGATGACTGACAAAAACCAAGAAAACAAAGACAACTCAGACAGGGAATAATCAAAGACTCTGAGATTGAGGAGACACAGTAGCAAACACTGACGTTAACACAACAGGTAGAGTTATCAAACTAACAACACAAGAGAGAAGACAAGGATATTATAAAGGTACAGAGAACACAAGGAAGACAAGACTAAGACAAACGAGGACTAAAACAAGTCTGTGGTAACAGGAAACAAGGAGACAGAAGAAGAGAAGCACATGACAAACACAAAGAAAGAAACATTAAACAAAGACAGGACACACATGACGTTCAGGGAAGGATCCTGACAGTCCGGCGCACATAAAATAGTTATAATGATTAAGGTCAGGTACAGTTAAAATTTCTTTAATAACAAAATCATTAGAAAACTCTGCATCGTCACTAAAAGTTATAATTAGCTATAAGTCTTTTAAACATTACACACTCGTGTTTTCTTCAGAGACTGTACTCATACACGCTCAACAATCTCTCCATTGTAAAACAAAAATACACAGCGGATCAAACATTTAATGGCATATTTTAGAAAATGTCCTCTCAAAAATGAAACTCAGGTCCCGATCTAACATCTGAAAATTGTACATGTTAAAATGAAGCCTTTTTTATAATGTAGATAAAAACTGAGATAAAACAGAGAGAGACACTCCTGCTCCATGAGAACGAGAATATTTACATACAAAATAAGTTTATAGAATATATGAATAACGTGATGATAATGAATTCATCTGCGTGGTCTGAGACTGACAGCCGTTCTGTGTCTGAAGATCATTTACATAGAGACACTTTACATGAGAGTGTTTATAGTGCTGTGAGTTTAACACTTCATGACTGAGAGCAGAACACAACACAATCTTCATCATCACACAAGACTCAACTACTACAATGAACAACATCCTCATCCTCATCTGGACTCTCACTCTCTGTATTCAGGGTAAATATTTTATGAAAATCACAAACTATACTACAACATCTCATATAGTCTAATAGTATAGTATAATATTTGGTCAAAATGTTCACTAAACAGCTAAAATGTCTTTTTCAGAGAGCTGGGGACAAATGACAGTGACTCAGAATCCAGAAATAAAATCCATCAAACAAGGAGAAACTGTTACGATCAGCTGTAAAACCAGTCAAACACTTACTAACTGTGGTAGCTGTTTGTCTTGGTATCAACAGAAACCTGGAGAAGCTCCTAAACTCCTCATTTATTACATAAACAGCCTCCAGTCAGGAACTCCATCTAGATTCAGTGGAAGTGGATCAGGGACTGATTTCTCTCTGACCATCAGAGGAGTCCAGACTGAAGATACAGGAGATTATTACTGTATGAGTGTACACTATATCAGTGGTAGTTATGTGTTCACACAGTGATAAAGAGTCGTACAAAAAGCTGTGAGTCAGAGTCACAGAGACTGCACTGATACAGCTGAGAGATACTGCAGCTGCTCTACAACACAATCACACACAACACTGATCAGAGAACACACACTCATAACACAATATCATTACAACACAAATATTATATCTCTGATGAAACTAAGTCAGTGTTTTAGTTAAATATGATGTCAATCAATTCATTCAGTCACTTCTTCTGTCTTTTAAGAAATATATTTAAGACAATGTTTACTTTATGTATGAAAATAGTGAAACCATTCTTTAAACCTTTAATGGGTTTAAAGTAACAGTTATTAAGCAGGCCTTAGCATGGTTACTGTATAATATTTATGTAATGAGCGTATAATGAGCTTCAGTTTGCTTTTTAAAAGTAATTTATAATATATTTTATGAAGCACATTAATTCACTACATAAGTACACTACAGGTATAAGTGCTATTTGCTAAAAGTGCATTCTTACGATGTTCTTAAAATGTTAATATTATTAATTTATTTAGCTATGTTTATTTATTTCTTTTATTAGATTTATTTCTGTGTGTGTTATTAGCCTATCACTATTAATTTGATGTCTTATGTCTGTAATCCACGGGTCTAGATACAGACGTATAAAATTAAAACACAGATGCAAACCTGTAAAGCATTGATGGACTCTTCTTGTCTTTCACAGGCCGTGTGTGATAAAGCAGTCTATAACTTCTACAGAGTCTGAAACACAGCTGAAGAAAATATAAGTCACACTCAAAGATAAGATGAAAATCACATTTAAACTCTTCTTTTTCTTTGTTTGCTTCAGACACTGGAGGCTTAAGTTTGTAAATATACTGTTCACTTCTGCATTGTTTCTTCAGAAAATTGTATTTCGCTGCTTATATATTCAATGATGTTCTATTTATGGTGTTATTTTTAAGTCATACAAGTATAAATGAAATGTTCTAGAAATGGTTAAAAAGATAATTTGACTGATCTTTTATTTGTTATGTTTTGGTCAAGATATTATACTCCTGCACTAGAATATATTTCCTTATATATTATATTTCCAAATATATTTATTTTGTCAAAATAAAAATTAGAATAGCGCTATTTAAATATACTGAGAGTAACATCTGTTCTGCTTGACTAGAGAAGCGAAACCCATCTGTTTCCGCCCAGATTATGGACCAATCAAACGGTCTGAAAATCTCATTTTCATGGTCAGGTGGAGTGATTGTGACGGTCTCAGAATAGAGCAGCTCTGTCTCCAGAGACCATGTTCAAACCCCAAGAGCTTTATTTGACTCCATTTACTGCTACTGATGGAGCTTGTGAAAAACACTACATGCGCTCTTGATCTGTTAGTTGTGGAATGATGTGGTCGGACACAAACGGAGCTTGTTGAGAAGCTTTATTGAATGTTGCAGCAAACACAGCAGATTGAAAGATCAGCCAGTGCTTTGACACTAGAGCTCTCTTTCAGTCTTGAGTTACAGTAAATGACTACAGCTGCAGCACTAGACTCACGTGAATCCTGCCTGACACAGGACACTCAGATACGGCTCATCTTCAGGAGAGAAACATCAGCACTGGCGAGCGACTAACAGCGACTCTTGTGGAACGAGACGTCACGAGAAGCTCCATCATGTGTTACTCTGCAGACGTACTGCTCTCCCTTTTCCCAGCGTGCTTTGCTGAGGGTCAGGACGCTACTGCGGCTGTAGAGGCCGTCCCGCCGCTTCTCTGCGCTGGTCACGACCCTCGGTGACCTCTGAGTCGTCCAGCCTCCAGCTCACCTGCGCCCCCTGTGGAGAGTAAGAGCTGAGCAGGCAGAGCAGTGCGGCTGAGTCTCCAGAGATCTGCAGAGAAGAGGGCGGCAGCAGAGACACCGAGGGCTTCTCTGTGGGACCAGCTGCAGGAGACAAACACAACACATTCACAAACACACTCTTCTGCAGCGTTCACAGCATTTCTACAGGACTTTCAGCAGCAGACGTGAGGAGCGCAGTCACGATCACCATCTCATCACAGTTCATGTGATAAACACAAACTACACGATCACTGCCTACATTTATATCAAACTTCAGAAAGAAAACTAAACTAAAGCAGGGCACTGACCGCTTCGATTCCAGTAGTTTAGTGTTTTAGGATAAATATTCCGCTCATGTTTTTAAAATTTATTTTACACCTAATAAAATATAACTATTTTAAGCTAAAATGTCGTGACCACAGTTCAGATGAAGTTAAGTTATGTTGCTGATTATAATAGAAAACATTAGAAATGAGCTGATATACACACAATATACAAGTTACAGAATCACTATACATTTTAATTCAATTAGACGTCATAAATGAAACTAAACACACAAGACACCGACTGATTAGTGGTTTTTTTTCTGTTGAATATTTTTTAATTCTTTTATAAATGAAATTTAAACAGAGATTTTGTGACTAAAATTATATCACTTTGTTCGTAATTAGAAAAACAACTGAATCAACTGAATTTATAAATTCGTTTTTTTTTCTTTCTTTCTTTTTTGGTTTTACAAATCGTTCCTGTATTTAAAAGCACTGAATTATAAGAACCAGCGCTAAATAGTCCTCTCATGTTTTATTTTTTTAATACAGCTAAAAATGTTACTAATTTAAGATGAAATGTTGTGACACAGTTTAGATGAAGTTAATATTATGTTGCTGAATATATTAGAAAACATTAGAAATGAGCTGATATACACACAATATACAAGTTACAGACTCACTTTATATTTCAATTCTTCAATTCAATCTCATGAATGAAATTAAACACAGAAGACACCGACTGCTTAAATTTCATTAGGTTTGACATCCCAAAGAAAATCTCTTTTAGATATTTTTCAACTTTTCAGTTCTTTATAACTAAAATTTAAACAAAGATTTTGTAACTAAAAATAATATGTTTTTATAATTAGAAAATACAGAATCAACAGAATTTATATATTTTTTGGACAAATCGTTCTTGTTTTTAAAAAGACTGAATTATAAAAACAACGATAGTAAAACGAGATTCAGAATCACTGACTGAACTACAGAAAGTAGCTGCTATATATATTCTGAGATCAAATCTGTTTATTTTTGTATATCTACAAAAGAAGTTTAGTTACGTATGAACACAGAGTTAAAACTAATGAAGAAAATAAACCTGTAATAAATATTTTAATCATAAATTGTATGTCTGGAGAATTAAAAAGACTTACCGAGCACCAGTTTAGTTCTCCAATCGAAAAGTGTACCACAGTGATACGATCTAATGAAAGACTCAGACAAAAACCTCTCTTCACTGAGTGAACACAAACTCAGCAGAGACACAAACACTTCAACACACTGACAGAGAAACACACATTATTAGTGAATATTAATTCACATAAACATGATTACAGTCAAATCTGTACATAAAAATATTTGAAAATTATTATAAATCATTAGTACTTTTCATGAAGAGTTAAAATGTGCACTAAATGACCTGAACTGACTTCTATTTACACATTTAACTAATCATTTATTCATTATTTATTCATGTTTTTGCAGTAACTTATGTGTCAATATCTTACGTTGAGATCACATGACCAGCTGATTATCACTCATCTTTATCTCAATAAATCTATTATCAGACAACAGTGAAGAGGTGTGTGTGTGTGTGTGTGTGTGTGTGTGTGTGTGTGTGTGTGTGTGTGTGTGTGTGTGTGTGTGTGTGTGTGGATGTGGTCATCTCACGCGATGAGGGAGTGATTAAGAACATGCTTACCTGCACCAACAGTTTTTTGACCTGGTCTGGCCTTCAAGTAAAGCAGAGCAAATATGCGGTCTTCTGGGAGAGGAGGAGCGTGGCAACCGCTGGTATAGATCTAAGACTGACCAGCCACCTTCTTTCACCATTTTAGACCAGCTCTTAGAGTGTATGCCAGACATGAAATTTACAAATATCTGGGTCACAAATTCAACATCGCTGGGGACTGAATGAACAAGTGACTGATTTAGAACATCAGCTTACCATCAGCCTGGATTTGATTGATGCATCACCTCTTCCGGTCATTATGAAGATTCAAGCATTAGAGATAAAGCTTTTTCTAAAATACAGCACCATTTTGCAAATGTCCATATCTCACAGAAGGTTTTGTGTGAAATGGATAATAAAACTGTGCAATTGGTAAGGAAATGGCTGTACTTCAATACGCACTCTACAAGGTGCTTTATCTTCAGGAAGAGACAGGATGGAGGGCTCGTGTCCCAAACTGCATGTGGAATATACAGCCTCACAGCAGTCACATCTTACTAACATGCTGAACTGCGATGATACCAGCGTGAGGAGATTGGCGAGAGCATCTCTGCTACTGACTTTAAAAGAAGGAAGGTACTACAGGCATGCGGAGGGGAAGACAGCTTCTTGGCTTTTTAAAGGAAGAGCAGGGAAAGCTGGATGGAAGGGCGCAGGGGTTTGGTGTGTCACAGATTGGCCTGATTTAAACAATTTATGCTGGAGAACAGGTACGCAACTAAAGTGGATCCACAGCCTTCAGCCTGTAGAGGTCTCGGACGCAGTGGTGGAGGATGCATCGTTACGGTGGAAGCTAGACTGGATTATAACAACACCACATACTTCCTCTTATCAAAAACATCAAGGCAGACTCTCATGTCCATCCAAAGAGCTCGTAATATGGGAGTATTGGTCTAACTTAAAGCTTCAGGGAAAGCTGACCAAATTGACCTGTGCAGACCACTCAGTGTCACACACACATATACAGTAATACTCACCCTGAATGAGGAGATCCTCATATTTTGTGTGAAAGCCCGCCTGCAGGTTCTCCCCTACAAGATACAACCTTTCTCTGTGGTTTCCCGCCATACATTCCCCTTCTGCATTTTGCATGAACCTCTACAACATCTGGAGTCAGTAGCGCACATCATGAATGGCTGCCCAGCATTTAAAGGACTGTATATCGCAAGACATGACAGACTTGTTGAGCTTATTGCGCCCAGATCTCTGTGGGACTGATGGACAGTTGTACAAACACACTATGGTACAGCCACATTGGTATAATTCAGTTGCGAACATCTTTTTAGGCATTCCCAACACACCAGACATTGTTTACATATCCCAAACTAGTAAAACAGCCATTTATTTTGAAGTGTCATGTGCATTTGATTTGTTTATTGAGGACTCTTACTGTACAAAGATTCTGAAATATCAACCTTTACTATCTGCCACTGAGAGCCTGGGTTACAAGAGCCGACTTATTGTGCTTGTGTTTGGCAGTTTGGGTCATGTACACAGGCTGGTTGTTAGTGGACTTTGTATTGGGGGTTACGGAAAACAAGGGCTAAAACAGCTAGCAAAGTACTGCCTATTTCAGCTGTCATAGGAAGCATGTATATTTGGAAAAGGCGATGTTTTTTGTACCTTTGAAATGGTAAACTCAAGGCAGTGTGCTTCTGTTTAAAAACGTGTTGAACTTTTCAGAAGATTTGATTCCTAATGAATTTACCTTTGTAATGTGGAATCAAATAAAGTATATAATCTGTGTGTGTGTGTGTGTGTGTGTGTGTGTGTGTGTGTGTGTCACAAGAACCAATGAAGTATCCACAAAAACGTGTTCCTTTAAAGATTAAATGTTTAAAACATTATGTTGTCACACAATGATTCTGAAACTGATTCTCAACAATCATATATTGGTAGAATGTAGAAGATCAGTGTTTGTTATTAGATCTGTGTGCTAACAACATCACAGTCTTTTGACTCCAGCTTTCAGCCAGAGAAAGATCAAGTCAGGTGGTGTCCAAACTTCCTCAAACGTTTCTCGGAATTCTGAACCACGACGTCTTCAGTTGATGAGTCAGCAGTTAAAGTGCCATCTTCTCCTGACTTCAGCTCAACTCCTCCTGTTTACTCCAAAGACAACAAGACTCTTTCTGCTGCCTCCCCGACCTGAGAAGATCATTTACATAGAGACACTTTACATGAGAGTGTTTATAGTGCTGTGAGTTTAACACTTCATGACTGAGAGCAGAACACAACACAATCTTCATCATCACACAAGACTCAACTACTACAATGAACAACATCCTCATCCTCATCTGACTCTGACTCTCTGTATTCAGGGTAAATATTTGACTAAATACTGCACTAAATATCATTACACACATCTTATGAAACAGTCCAATAACCACTGAATGTCTTATTTCAGAGATCTGGGGACAAGTGACAGTGACTCAGAATCCAGAAATAAAATCCATCAAACAAGGAGAAACTGTTACGATCAGCTGTAAAACCAGTCAGCCGATTTCTGGCTGTAGTAACTGTGTGTCTTGGTATCAGCAGAAACCTGGAGAAGCTCCTAAACTCCCTCATTTATTGGATAAGAAGCCTTATTCAGGAACTCCATCTAGATTCAGTGGAAGTGGATCAAACTATGGAAGTGATTTCTCTCTGACCATCAGTGGAGTCCAGACTGAAGATACAGGAGATTATTACTGTCAGAGTTATCACTACATCAACAGTAAAGATGTGTTCACACAGTGATAAAGAGTCGTACAAAAGCTGTGAGTCAGAGTCACAGTGACTGCACTGATACAGCTGAGAGATACTGCAGCTGATGATGAGAGGATCACAAACAACACAAACTCACTGAATCAAACACTTCACAGATTTATTCATACGATGTTCTATGGAAGAAATATACTTATTAATGCAATGTAATATAATTATATAACACTCTACTAGATTTGACATTGCCTGAAGAAAAGTTGTGAGGTGCTTGCTGAAGAAAAAACATGTTAAGGGTAAAAGTTTTCCAAGTTTTGCTTCTTTTCTTAGACACCTGTGACTTTAAGAGAGTGACCATGTATACTGAGACATTTATCAGTCATTTATTTCAGTTTCTAACTAGGATATTTGAATATTCCTATATTCTCTTACTCTTCAGTTATTTATTTATTAGAGTCGCTTCAGGATCTTGTGGTCACAGATTCATACTGATGGAAAATCAAACAGCTCTGCATATAGACTTCTTGAACAGTTTGAATGAGCTCACAATCTACTTTATTAACAGATTTCAACAGATCTCTGAATCCTGTTTCCTTTTCTAACTTCATTGACATTTTATGTCGATCACTATTGATTGTAAAAATGCTCTTTGTGGCTTTAGTGGCAGAAGAAAATAACATTTTAATCAACATCTTAAAAAAATGATCCATTGTCCACTGCATTGCAGTCAAAAGCTGAATTTTATTAAGGTGCCTTTTCATTGGTCTGAAGCGGAAAAGCTAAATACAGCTGTGAATGGGTTAAGTTTGTCCACTTTCAACTATTCCCAGAAGTAGACTGGATCGCGCTTCATAGAGCAGACGCTCATGTGGTCGAAAGCATTCAACGCTAAAAAAACTGTGATTGACCAAAAACACATCTTAACGCCGAGGTGTAACCAGGACCACAGACACCTTTGATAAGAAGAACCTAAAATGATCTTTTTGAGATTTCTGGTAGACATGAATCGAACATGAAACTGTTTATTAGACGAAAGTGCTGGTACGCTTAGAGGAAACCAAACACTTCCGCTCATAACAAGAAACAACAGCCAAGCACATGTTGACTTTCATCAGGACCTGGATGCTTTGCCATCAATAAAGTGTAGAGAGAATAGCCTTGTCAAAATCCAGAATTCACCCACAGCTCTCTGAATACATGAACCACTACGCTCACATTACACTAGACTTCTTGTCTTCTGACATCTCTGTTTTGTTGCAGTGCAGTACAGACTGGAAGCACTGGTTGTTGTATAAACATTGTAAAGGAAACCTGCATGAAATCATAAAAAGAAAAGGTTCTAAAATCAAGTCCAGCATTTTGCAAATACACAAACAAATAAATGTTTGCTAATAAATGTAAGTAGGGCAGAAGGGAGAGCAGGAGTGACACAGGAAGTGCGGAGAACTGCTTCCTGTTCATCTTCAGTCCGTGAGGAGCTCTGTGTGTGGATCCTGGAGGAGATGAACACACAGCACCAGCAGAAACCAGAGATCAGATAGAGAGTAGAGAAGAGGAGAAATGGGACATTGTGTAAATAAGAGGAACAGACCGAGGCACTAGACACTAAATTGTACATATAATTCATATTTATTAATGTTTAGATGTAATAGATTTTTAGTTGGTTTGCAAAGGAGTCTGTGCTGTCTAAATCCAGCTTGTGGTTTTATAAATTCATTGAATCATATAAAGAAATGTAATTTCAATTATACATTTAGTGTAAATATATTTGAATATGTTGTATGTTTGTTATGTTACACTCTAAGTGAAACATTCTGCCTATTTCTATGATTAGGATAAAACAGGAACACAGTGAATTTTGATAATACTATATATTATACCTTTTTAAGTTCAAATACACTCTAGAAATGAAGGTACAAAAGCTGGTCATTAGGGCGGTAGATTTAAAAGGGACATGTTTGAACCTAGCGGGTCCATTTTGATAGCTTAAAGGTACATATTTGAACCTATGTCACGGTGTGGTTTGTGAGAAGGAGCACTCAATGAGAAAAATGAACTGAAACAGTTTTAATCCTCTACAAATGGACAAATAGCAAGATAGTTGCAAGCAGGCAGGACAAAAACTCCACACGCTTTAAAGACGAGAAGTGATGATTAAACAGAAGAAAACTGGAACTTAAATACACACAGGAAGTGACTAAATTAACAAGACACAGCTGAAGACAATTAGACAATTAATAGAAAGTAGGTCACTCTGAACACATGGTAGAAGTAAAATAACTAGAGTGAATAATTTGTTATTAAATGCAGAGACGGTCTCTGTAATAAATTCGGACAATAGTTGCTAGAAGTTAAGTGTTCCTAACAAAGCAAGCCAGAGGCGACAGCAGCAAGGGACCAAAACCCTATCCATACAGAATGAAGAAAAAAACATGGGAGAAACCAGTTGGAGCCAGTTCAATTTTAAAACGCAGCTGTGTGTGTGCATCTAGGTGTTCTGGTCTCTGATGAACATAATCTCTGGGTGCTGATCCACCATCTACTCTGGATACAAACTGTGAAACAGATTAAGAAAGAAACAAGACTAATATTAGCATACATGCCATTATTTTTACGATGTCACAAGTACATTGTGTTTTAGGAGTAATGTTCTGGTTCCAGTGAATCTAAATAATGCAGCCTAAAAAAGACGTGACAAAATTGTTGGTACCCTTGGTCAATGAAAGAAAACTCACAATGGTCACAGAAATAACTTTAATCTGACAAAAGTAATAATAAATAAAATTCTATAAATGTTAACTCAATGAAAGTCAGACATTGTTTTTCAACCATGCTTCAACAGAATTATTAAAAATAAACTCATGAAACAGACCTGGACAAAAATGATGGTACCCTCTAACTTAATATTTTGTTGCGCAACCTTTGAGGCAATCACTGCAATCAAACGCTTCCTGTAACTGTCAATGAGACTTCTGCACCTCTCAGCAGGTATTTTGCCCCACTCTCATGAGCAAACTGCTCCAGTTGTGTCCGGCCTTGAAGGGTGCCTTTCCAGACTGCATGTTTCAGCTCCTTCCAAAGATGCTCAATAGGATTGAGGTCAGGGCTCATAGAAGGCCACTTTTGCAATAGTCCAATTTTTTTCCTCTTAGCCATTCTTGGGTGTTTTTAGCGGTGTGTTTTGGGTCATTGTCCTGTTGCAAGACCCATGACCTGCACTGAGACCAAGCTTTCTGACACTGGCTAGTACATTTCTCTCTAGAATTCCTTTGATAGTCTTGAGATTTCATTGTACCCTGCACAGATTCAAGACACCCTGTGCCAGACGCAGCAAAGCAGCCCCAGAACATAACAGAGCCTCCTCCATGTTTCACAGTAGGGACAGTGTTCTTTTCTTTGATATGCTTCATTTTTTCGCCTGTGAACATACAGCTGATGTGCCTTGGCAAAAACTTCGATTTTTGTCTCATCTGTCCACAGGACATTCTCCCAGAAGCTTTGTGGCTTGTCAACATGTAGTTTGGCATATTCCAGTCTTGCTTTTTATGATTCGTTTTCAACAATGGTGTCCTCCTTGGTCGTCTCCCATGTAGTCCACTTTGGCTCAAACAACGACGGATGGTGCGATCTGACACTGATGTTCCTTGAGCATGAAGTTCACCTTGAATCTCTTTAGAAGTCTTTCTAGGCTCTTTTTGTTACCATTCGGATTATCCGCCTCTTAGATTTGTCATCAATTTTCCTCCTGCGTGCCACGCCCAGGGAGGTTGGCTACAGTCCCATGGATCTTAAACTTCTGAATAATATGTGCAACTGTAGTCACAGGAACATCTAGTTGCTTGGAGATGGTCTTATAGCCTTTACCTTTAACATGCTTGTCTATAATTTTCTTTCTGATCTCTTGAGACAACTCTTTCCTTTGCTTCCTCTGGTCCATGTCGAGTGTGGTACACACCATATCACCAAACAACACAGTGATTACCTGGAGCCATATATATAGGCCCAATGGCTGATTACAAGGTTGTAGACACCTGTGATGCTAATTAGTGGACACACCTTTGAATTAACATGTCCCTTTGGTCACATTATTTTCAGTGTTTTCTAGGGGTACCATCATTTTGTCCATGCCTGTTTCTGTGAGTTTATTTTTTTAAATAATTCTGTTGAAGCATGGTTGAAAAAACAATGTCTGACTTTCATTGGTTAACATTTATAGAATTTTTATTTATTATTACTTTTGTCAGATAACAGTTATTTCTGTGACCATTGTGACTTTTTCTTTCATTGACCAAAGGGTACCAAACAATTTTGTCCACGCCTGTAAGTGTGTTGGTGTTATGTGTAGGTTGTTAAAAGATCTAGATCTTTAATCTAGATTTAAACTGGCAGAGTGTGTCTGCTTCCCCTAACAGCGTTAGGGAGATTTGTTCCAGAGTTTAGGTGCTAGATAGAAAAGGATCTGCCAGCTGCAGTCGATTTTGATATTCTGGGTATTATCAAATGGCCAGAGTTTTGAGAACGCAGCGGACGGGCAGGACTATAATGTGATAAGAGATCGCCAAATTTTGAGGAGCTAAACCATTCAGGGCTTATAGGTAATAATAAGATTTAAAATCTATCCGATGTTTGATAGGGAGCCAGTGCAGTTTTGACAGAACCCGGCTAATATGATCATACTTCCTAGTTCTAGTAAGGACTCTAGCTGGCAGCGTTTTTGGACTAGCTGAAGTTTGTTTATCATTAAGCGTGCAGAACAACCACTCAATAAAGCATTACATAATCAAACCTCGAAGTCATAAAACGCATAAATTAATATTTCTGCATTAGAGGTTGAAAGCATATGGTCAGAATTTAGATATATTTTTTAAGATGGAAAACGCAGTTTTACAGATGCTGGAAACATGGTCTTCGATGGAAAGATTGCTGGTGTCAAACAGCACACCTAGGTTCCTACCTGATGATGAAGAATTAACAGAGCAGCCATCAAGTCTTAGACTGTGTTCTGGATTATTATATGTGGGTTTTTAGGTCCAATTATTAGCACCTCCGCTTTTTCAGAATTTAGCATTAAGAAGTTACTCATCATCCAGTTTTTTTTTTATATCGACTATGCATTCTGTTAGATTCTCAGTTTGGGGTCACACAGGCTGCACTGAAATATAGAGCTGAGTATCATCAGCATAGCATTGAAAGCTAACACCATGTCTCCTGATAATATCTCCTGAGAGTGTAACATGTATAGGTTGAAAAGTAACGGTCCTAGCACTGAGCCTTGAGGAACCCATATTTCACTGCAGAGCGATATGATACCTCATCATAGCGGCCAGATAGATATATGATTTAAACCATGCTACGCTTTCCTCTAATGCCAACTTAGTTTTCTAGTCTATCCAAGAGAATGTGTGGTGATCGATAGTATCGAATGCCGCACTCAAGATCTAAGAGCACTAATACCCAGATAAAACCACAGTCCGGATTGATAGAAGCAGGTCATTAGTAACTCTAATGAGAGCAGTCTCAGTACTATGGTGCACGGTCTAAAACCTGATTGGAAATCCGTGAGATATGCAAAAGCATATGACCAGCAGGTGTCTGTCTGTCCTCGATCTTGACACATCGCTGCCTGAAGAACAAAACCGCCAGGCTACATTGAGAATCTGTCACGTAACAGTATATTAACACGTCAAGTTCTCTTTAATAAAAATCTTTACCTTGAATCAAAAAAGCACACTGCCAATTTTCAGTAAACAGTACACAAAACATAGACCATTTTAACAAACTTCCTTAATTTCATTTAATGATCAAGTTTTACTCCCTAAACCCGATTTTACATTGTGCACACCGCAAGTACTCTAACAGGAAACAGTGTTGGAAAACAAACTGTCCTAAAACAAGTTTACTAGCTCTCTGTAAGTGCAAGTTCTTTTTAAAGACTCATCTCTATTCTAATTTACCAATTTGGTAATGAAGTAAAGGTCAGTCCTTAATCAGTTAATTTTATTTTTGGTTTGAGAGCCTTGTGTCCAAGTGACAAAATCACTTCTGAATGAAGTCAAAAGTGTTCTTCAGTATGGGAGGATACCTAAATTCAGAGCATAAATAAGGCTGGTGCAGGTGCACATGGTTTGAGTGGAAGATTTCCACGCTATCCAACGCATTCATCCTTCCAAAATGACCGGCATGTGGCGCTTATAGGATGCATTGAGTGAGTCTCAGGGATCACCGTGAGTATGCCAACCGAAATGCCAGACATCTCTTCTTCACATCACAGTCCTATAATTTGTGTGTGTAGCAAAAGACAAAATCAGTCACATTTTTAATAGTATTTATTTGTAAAAAAAAATGGCATTAGTTTTTTAAATCAAGGTATCTGCTCATTCAAGGCATTTTTATGATTAGGATATGATTGACAAAACAACTTACAAAACATGTCTTGTAAAACTCGTGGGCCTTCCAAGGAGAAGTGGAAGGTAGAGGAGATAGAGGACAGCAACATGCCGTTATTGATGTCAGATTTCTTGCAGAATTAAACAACATTGTGAAAAGTATTTAATAGTGATGTTTGCACAAACCACACAAAAACAAAAAACAACAGCTGAAAAAAAAGAATTAGAGATTCGAAGCATCAATCTGCTGTATTGTTTTTTCATGGCAGTTTTTACTGCTCTCTTTTGGATGTGGGAAAATATCATGAAACGGTCTGTGAATCTGTCCGTTCAGAATCTGGTTTGCAGGTTTTGCCTGATATTTGACTTGAACTCACAAAATCTGAATGAAGAAAAAATATAATCGGATATTACAGTCACTCTTAAGCAGACTTCAAAGTAGTTATGGGTGGTTTATGAAAATGTTAAATAACGAAATTACAGACGCACAAAATAAAAAAGCTATTTGACTTCAGAAGACTTTCCTTCAGCTAAAATCTCACAGCAGGCTCAGTCTCTATCAATCTTCACGAGTGCAAAGAAAAAGCTACAAATGACCTTGTTCACTTCCATGTAAATTCACATTATTCAATGTTTGTAGAGCATATGCATTAATGAGAAATAAAAAAGGAAATTAACATGAGTGAGAAACAATAATGATTAATCGAGTTAACCTCAATAAATTCTCAGTTAAGCTTTATACTACAGAGAAAGACAACAGAGTACACTGAGAATGAGGTCAACAGCATAATAGCATAACAGCATTTTAATTTACTTCAACTCTGAAGGCAGTCCTCCAATTTCACTAAAACGTTTTCTGTCATACAATTTAGAGTGAAACAGAACTTGGACCCATGTATACACAACATGGCTGAAGCCTAAAGGACCCTCCCCATCTAGGACACCTGATCTACCTTTCTTGTTCTCACCCCAAGTACTCCCCTCTGGTCAACCGTGGTGAAGCCATCAGTGAGGACTATCAAAGTCTGATAGCGTGGGGGCCGACTCCACACTCCAGGACAGGTTTCACACACAGACTGAGTATGTTTGCTTCCTGAAGTATCGTGCTCACACGGATATAGACCACTACACTTCTCTGTTCTGGATTACATCAACACCACCATAGACAGTGGCACAACTGAAAGAGATCACCAGTATAACTGTAAATCAGAAGCTATGGATGAACAAGGGAGGTGCGCCTTCATGAAAGTGCACTTTGAACACTTTTTGCCGACTAGTGACGCATGGCGGCTCACAGCACTTCCATGCAGGGCAAATCTGAAGAGTGGGTACAAAGCGCTGGCACTGCCAGCGTTTTCGAAGTTAGAGAAGCTAATTTTTCCAACTCTGACCCTCGACGCAAGATGTGGCAGGGGCATCAGGCCATCAGTGATTACAAACCCAAATCCACGCACCCCCACACAGCACCTAATGTCTTCGAACGTAGCTTAATGACTTTTATGTCACGGAGAGGAGAATAATGAACGTCACTCAAGATCACCCCTGAACTGACCCACCCATCACACTCACCTGAGGCACCGGACCAAGCCGGATCAACGCGCCGCAAGGCCGCTGCTGACCAGACGCACTCCTGATCGCCGCATTTCACGTGGCATGTGCAGAGCAGTCATTGGGGCGGTCGCAGATGGCTTTGGCAGCGTCCCTTGCCCAAGCAGCTGTGCCAATACGCCTCGGGAATCCACCTACTGTGCCGTCGCCGTAAAATTCCCAGCCCAGTAAAGCCTAAACGATCACCGCCTCTGCAGCAATTCACACCCATCGCTATGAAGCGCTTTGTCGACTAGTCCTGTCACACCTGAAGGATTTCTGCTTCACACTGGACTCCCCACCTGGGCTTGCCTAACAAGGCAATAGGAGCACTGAGGATGCAGTCTCCATCGCACTGCACTGCACCACACACTTCACAATAAAATACTTACGACGGATGCTGCTTGTTGACTGAAGTTCAGTATTCAACACGGTCATACCCTCAAGTTAGACCACCAAACTCAGAGATCTGGACACATAACACTCTCACTGTGCAATCAAGCTATGGACTTGACCAACAGACCTCAGCATGTTAGGTCAGGCCACATCCGCTCCACCTACTATCACTAACACTGCGTACCATTGGCTGTGTGCTGTTTCCTTTCCTACTCCCTCTCTTCACCTACGACTGCAGACCTGTGTTTGGATCTAACTCATCATCAAGTTTAGCAGATGATACTGCGTGATCGGTCTCACCAAAGAACATAAAACTGCCTGCATAGGAGGAGGCAAGGTCCAGCATCTGGCCACGGTGCAAAGAAAACAATCTGCCTTTAACACCACCAAAACCAAGGAGCTCATTGTGACTTCTCTTAGGAAGGTGAGAAGAGGTACACATGATCCTATCCACATTAATGGGACTGCTGGGGAGCCTGTCTCACATCAAGTTCTTGGGAACCCACATCTCTGAAGATCTGTCCTGACCACCAACACTTCCAGCTGGCCGGCTAAGGTTGGCTCACCAGCGCTTATTCTTCTGAGGAAATCTTGGCAGTACCAGCTGTTCCCAGCCATCCAGGAACTTCTCTATCGCTGCAATAACAGAGAGCATCCTAACAAACTGTGCTCGCTAACGGTATGGGAGCTGCCTGTTGCTGAGCGTAGTGCACTGCAGCCGGGTGGTGAAAATTGCCCAGCGCATCACAGAACTCCACTTCATCCATTGAGGAGATCCAGAAGAAACACTGCCTGCGCTGAGCACGTAGCATTCTTAAGGACCTCTCACCCCTGCCAACAAACTGTTTTTCCCTGTCATCCGGCAGGCGACCAGATCTCCCTAATTAGAAACAAGTAGACTGAGGAAACAGCTTTACCTGTGAGCTGTCTCCACTACTGAATTTCTACCTCTACTGATGTCTTGCCCCACTCCACCCCATTAAAAACAAAATACAAAATGCACTGTTTGACATTCATTGTACCCACTGTATATATCTATTGTAAAAGGTACATACCACTGTACATACTCTTGTAAAATTGTCTATACATATCCTGTATTTCCGCTTGTATTATTAACGACTGTAAATTGTTTGAGAGGCATACTCACCAATTTCTTCTCATCTGTAATTTAATCATGATATATTTATCTACATATTTATCTTTGTAATTTATATTTTTACCTATATCCTGCACTTGCTGCTTATTGCACTCCTGGTTAGACCCCAAACTGCATTCGTTACTCGTACTTGTGCGTGTAATGACAATGTTGAATCTAATCTAATCTAAAATACCTGTCTGTCCTGCTACGACTCAACCAACACACTTCAGCGAAATACGCACTCCGCCTTAAATTTATGCACAATATAAAAAATAAGCTTTATAAAATAATCAACAACAAACTATTTTGTGCTGCCACATCTCAAAATCTGATGTGGTCTGCTCTTTCAAACAGGTACGCATTGAGTATGAATTGACTTGCAGACTAAAAATAACTGTGGAAGAAATTATTATTAGTCTTTTTATAACTTAATTATCTTTTTTCCTCCTGACTCCATAGAAAAAATGTTTTTTAATTAAGTATATTTTCGTACATACATTAGTCATTAGAAAAATATATTTTTGAAAAAATATATTTTATTCATATTTTATTTTTATGTCCTCTGTAGAGGACACTAGGATCATCTTTCCAAAAAAAAATTAAATGGCAATGAATAGACATCAAAAAGGTTAAAATCAATGTGATTTTTTTTTAAAATCAACACCAGTCATTTTTTAGTTTCAGGGTTTAGATGCTTTAGGTTGTTGTAGAAATTGTTCTTAGAGAGCGTAATAAAAGTCAGCACAAATATTGGATTTTAATATGATATACAAATGTCAACATGCCGCTTTTCAAGCAATTTTTCATTATGGTTTTCTTTACTTACATTTTTTGCCTTGTTTCTCTGGACAAAGATTAGATTTTAGATAACCAAAATTATTGTCTTGTTTTAAGGAAAGATTAAATTTTGTCAAAATTTTATAGTTATTATTTTATCAAACCTATTAAAACTTAATGTCGAAATTTTAATTTAAGAATTGTTTGATATTTTGGCTGAAAACATGACAACAAATCTAAGTGAGAACAGCATTTTGGTAGTCTATTTTAAGATGACACAAAAACATTAATGAGAAATAAACTGATTTTTAAATAAAAATATTAAACATCGAAATTGGAAATTGTAGCTATGAAGGTTCAAAACTGCCAGTAGTTGGTGGCAAGTAATCATTTATCACCTTAATCAGCATGTCATGACATTTGTTCAAAAGACTGATTCATTCAGAGTCTGTTCTAATGAGTGTCTAACTGAATCATTGACCTGCTCTGCTTAAAAACGCATATTCATGTATAAACAAAACTAATTTAAAACTATTTTAGAAACAGAGCTAAGTTGTTAAATAATTAAAAGTGGTTGAGATTAAACCATAATTAAAAATCATACTCAAATTTAAAATAGAAATGAATAATTGCGCAAATATTCAACTAGCGCTGATACGCACGCTGTTGATGCCGGAACTGGACGTAAGCTACCATGTAAGGATCTGTGCCTTGTTGCCATAGCGACGCCGCATGCTATGAGTTCTGACTTCCGAACAGCAAACACTCGAACCCATCGCTATCGTTGCTGTAGACGAAGAGATATCGGAGTATTTTCTGATCAGATCTTGCTGCTTTCTGGAAGCCTAATGAGATTCCTTAGAAGAAGACTTTAT
>NW_025047689.1:221958-287011 GCF_018831695.1 Puntigrus tetrazona | reverse complement strand
AGTCACTATTTAATAGCTCACTTTGTTTTTGTGTGACTTTAAATAATAGTCACTTGACTTGAAACAAATCTGAATACTGTGTTATAAACCAATTATGAAGGTTTTAGCTTTTTGATAATAATGTATACATTCATAAGGCCAGTCCATGCTTAATGATGGAGTTTATTTGTCCACTGGGATCAGTGGTTTGAGTTGGCAGCTTTTAGGTAAATTTATTCAAATTTCTCATCGATTAGTGCTTCAAAGTGCTCTGAGAGAGTTTATAGTGCTGAGAGTTTAACACGCCATGACTGACACTTAACAGACACAAATACTAAAATGACAACGCTGCAGTTGTAATCCAAACATTTTATTCTCCTATTCAGTTCTGAAAGTTTAATGTCGCTTAATTGTTCTTCGACTTCATATATATGCCAGGTGGGGATCGATTCAGACTCCAACAGAGAAACATGTTCAGAACGTGACAAACAGTGACTTGACCTGTAAAACCAGCAGCTCCATTGGACGCTCAAGTCAGATGGTGACTGCAAGTCTTGGCGCCCCGTAGGTACCTACAGAACCTTGGAGAAGCTCCTAAACTTTTAGTGTGCAGCATTAAAACTTTACTCTTGAACTCCATCAAGATTCAGTGGAAATGGAGCTGATTGGTGGAAGTGATTTCTCTGACCATCAGTGGAGTCCAGACTCGAAGATACAGGAGATTGGTTACTGTCTGAGTTACCACTGGATCGTAATAATAAACCTTGTGTTCACACAGTGATAAAGAGTCGCATAAAACCTGATACAGCTGAGAGAGATAATGCAGCTGCTCTACACAATACAATCACACACAACACTCACTGTAGAACACACACACTAATGCCTATATTAGTAGATGTAAAACATGCCATGCATCATCTTGAAATGAAAGCTTCATGTAGTCAGTTATTTCTCTAGATAAACTCATGATGTATATAATGCTTTTAATTCATATTTCAGATTAATATATTTACTAGCATTACCATTTCATATGCAAAAATTATGTATGCTAAATTAATAATTTAAACGCAGTGTAAATCTTTGCCTGCTTCATAATGCACATTAACAAAATGATTGTTGAAATAGTTGCAGTTACTAATGTACAGATCGAAAAGACTAATGTATATAAATATAATCTTGCATATATATATATATATATATATATATATATATATATATATGAAGAGTATCCTGAGAGATCACCAGCCACCTCCTGGAAACAAACAAGGAGAATCCTGGCCACAGGTGATTCTTTCACCCGTGAACAATATATATGTAAAAGTTGAGAGTCACTTTCTGTATTTATGTGTGTCACGTCTCAATGCTCTGAGAGAGTTTATAGTGCTGTGAGTTTAACACACTCATGGCGACTGAGAGCAGAACACAACACAATCTTCATTTATCAAGCACAAGTTATTTTAACTACTACAATGGAATAACAACATCTCATCCTCATCTGGACCAAGGTAGCTTTATCCTGTGGTGAAATACTATGATTTTATATTAAAAAAAAAGTTAATGTTGTTCTTGCTTTCTACCACAATTTAGTATACAAATATTCTCTTCAGTGAAGGTGATTTACAAACAAACTGACTTTTTCTTCTTCTTTTCAGAATCCAGAGGAGCTCACCTGACTCAAATCTAAAGTTAAAACTGTCCAGCTCTGGTCAAACAGCCACAATAGAGTGTAAATATGATGTAGGAATATAAGCAGAAGCTATTTAGCCTCTGGTATCAGTGAGAACCTGAGAAGTCTCAAACCCTCATTTATTTACATGGTAAACAACCTCCAGTCAGGAACTCCAATCTAGATTCAGTGGAAGTGGATCTGGAAGTGATTTCTCTCTGACCATCAGAGGAGTCCAGACTGAAGATACAGGAGATTATTACTGTCAGAGTGCACACTTATATCAGTGGTAGCTGGGTGCCCACACAGTGATAAAGAGGTCGTACAAAAAGCTGCTGAGCTGGAGTCACAAAAAGACTGCACTGATACAGCTGAGAGATACTGCAGCTGATGACGAGAGAGGATCACAAAACAAATACAAGGATTATTACAAAAAAATTACATCTCTGACCCTTTAAATCAACAAAAGCTTTATATCACATTGAATGATGGAGCCAAATATAAATCTCTATTCATGTTTCTCAGCATGCATTATAGCATATACATATACAAACATGTTAAATTGTCTTTACAGTTTCTGCTTTTTAAATAATAATAATAATAATAAGAAGTAAGAAGATCAATGTTTAATCATTGTTCGATGTAGATCTTGGAGAGATTTGCGATGATTTTCATCTAAAAGCCTGGTCTGTAGTTCAGTTTTATTTGTTGTGTTTCTTGGTCCCTTCTCTTTATTTCTGTTCTTGTTGTTTCTCTTTCCTCTGATTCTACTTACAATACTCCAATTAAAGACTTAATTACCAAATTAACTCCAATAATGATTCACTGTTACTTAACACCATTCCAGTGATTTTCTTATAAACACTGAGAAGTATTAATTATTAATTTAACACTTATTAAATTTATTGAAATACAAGACTTATTTATTGGAAGATTTATTGAAGTCCAGACATGAGCGGTTTACACAAATAATCCAGGCTTATTTCAGTTAGTTCCACTTATTATTTCTTTTTTAAATTAATTCTAATTCAAGTTTATTTGTATAGCGCTTTTTATAATGGCTATTGTTCTAAAGTTAGCTGCACAAAAGCAAATCATTACACAACAGGATGAATTATAACAAGAAAAATTCAAGATAGAATTAATACTGGCAGAGAATTAATTAATGAATTAATCCAGCGTGGAAGGTTAAGCTCCTCGACACATCGAGAGGAAGGTCATCTCCCTACTGGGTCCACTGAGAGTTCTAACTAGATGGCCTGTGATGCAAATCCGAGGTGGACAAAAGGATAAATTAGCGAGAAATACAACAGCACTAGCTGGGAATCACGATGGGCTCAGCATAGGCTTATGTTGAATCTTTATGAGTATGCTTGGCTACAAAAGATATGCCTTAGCCTAGACTTAAACTGAGAGAGTGTGTGTCTGATCCCCAACATTTGCAGGAAGGTTATTCCAGAGTTTGCAAAGCAATGTGAAATGTCGACCACCTTTAGTGGATCATATACGAGGAACTACCAGGAGCTCCTGAGTTTTGAGATCTAAAGAGCGTGACGGGGTTGTAGCTTGACAGAAGGCTGGTCAGACAAATGGGGCTAAACCATTTATTTTGTAGGTCAGTAACAGTACTTTATAATCATAATCTGAACTGAACAGGCTGCCAGTGCAGGAGTGATAAAACTGGGGTTATATGATCACATTTCAGTGTATGTGGTAAGAACTCCTGAAGATGGCTGTTTCTGCACTAACCACAGCACATTTACTGAAGATGCTGGCCAACAGCCATGAGACAAAGTGCAGAGACATGTAGAATCCATAGTCTGATGTCATGAAACCATGAATCAGCTTTTCTTGCAACTGAGAGAGAGTAGGAGTGCGGTCTGAGTTTAGCAATATTTCCTAAGATGAAAGGGAAGTAGATTTTTGTAACATGAGTGATATGGTGTTCGAAGCACAGGTTGCTGTCCAAACATCACAACGCAAGTCTTTAACTGTCGAAGTAACATTTATATCACATCCATCCACTTGTAGCTTTGAGCTCAGAAATTTGCTGCAAACATGTTTTTTAAATATAAGAAGTACTCTCTGTTTTATTAGGAGTTTATAGAAGAAAAATTTCTAGTCATCCAGTCTTGGTGTCTTTAATATACACTTTTTGATAACTCATCAGGCTTAGATGAAAATGTATAGCTGTGTAATAATCTGTATAACTGTGGAAATTAACCCGTGTTTTCTTAACAATGTTCCCAGGGGCAGAAATGTATATAGAGTAATGGTAAGGCCCAGAACTGATCCTCAGAGGCACACCACACTTTACAGAAAATATAATATTGCGGTTCCTCGCTTATATCTACAAATTGATAACGGTCTGATAGGTATGATTTAAATCTGATTTAAAGTCTGTCCCTGTACAACAGCGTGTGCTTAAAACGCTTCCAGGAGAAGTATTACATCTATGGTACAAAATGCAGCAGTGAGATCCAGTAAAACGAGTAGAATAGATTATAGCCTCTCGCCGGAGGATAAGACATACAGGTCATTAGTGATTTTAATCTAATGCGTGGTTTTGTGTTATGCAAAGTGTCTTAAACCTTGACTGAAACTCCTCATAGACGTCTATTCATCTTAAAGAAGGAGCATAACTGCGCTTATTGCCACAACTTTTTCTAATATTTTGAGTATAAATGAGAGATTTGATATCGGTCTGTAGCGTTAGATGATAATTCATTAGACTAAGCTGTGTTTTTTTGATCAGAGGCTTAATAATTGCTAATTTTGAATGGATTAGAAACGTGACCTAATGATAGGGAGGAGTTAATAATATTTAGAAGAGGTTCACTAGCAGCTGGTAATATATCTTCTGAAATTTAGTTGAATAGGACCTAATACACACGTGGCAGATTTAGACTTAGTGATTAGTTTATTTAACTTTTCCTGTCCTATGGTTGCAAAACACTGTAACTGAAAAAATTATTCAGACTCAAGCCAATAATAACGCTCCTGTTTCTGTCTAAATTAGTAATAGTTTATCGTGCTGTTCTGGCTGACTAGAGAAGCAAACTCCATCAGTTTGGCCCAGATTATGTAACCAATCAAATCTCATTTCTATGGTCAGGGTGGAGTGATTGTGACGGGTCCCAGAATAGAGCAGCTCTTGTTCCAGAGACCATGTTCAAAACTCAAGAGCTTTATTTGACTCCATTTACCACTATTGATGGAGCTTGTAAAACAATCATACGCGCCTTGGATCTGGTTAGTTGTGGAATGATGTGGTCGGATACAAACGGAGTTTGCTGGAGTGTTCATTGAATGTTGCAGCAAATACAGGCAGATTGAAAGATCAGCCAGTGCTCGGATACACTCAGAGCTCTCTCTTTCAGTCTTGGAGTTACAGTAAATGACTACAGTTGCAGCACTAGACTCACGTGAATCTCTGCCTGACAAGGGTGATCACCAGATACGGCTCATCTTCTGTGGAGAGAAACATCAGCACTGCGAAGTACTAACAGCTTTACTCTTGCCGGAACGCAGACGCTACGGCAGGAAGTTCCACCATGTGTTACTCTCGCAGACGCATTTCTCTCCCTTTTCCCAGCGTACTTTGCTGCGGGTCAGACGCCACGGTGGCTGTAGTAGAGGTCGTCCTGTTGCCTCGGCTCTTGCGCTGGTCATGACCCTCGTGACTCCTGAGTCGTCTACAGCCGCCCAGCCCACCCATGCTTCCTGTGGAGAGTAAGAGCCGAGCAGGCAGAGAAAAGCGGCTGAGTCTCCAGAGATCTGCAGAAGAAGAGTGCTGAGAGACACCCCAGGGCCTCCTCTGTGGGACCAGCTGCAGGAGACAAACACAACACATTCACAAACACACTCCCTTCCTGCAGCGCTCACAAGAAACATTTCTACAGGACTCCCCAGCAGCAGACGTGAGGAGCCGCGTAGTCACGATCACCATCTCATCAAGCAGTTCATGTGATAAACACAAACTACACGCATCACTGCCTATGATTTATATCAAAACTTCTCTCAGAAAGAAACTAAACTAAAGCAGGTGGCACTGACCGCTCTGAATCCAGCAGTTTAGTGTTTTAGGATAAATATTCCGCTCAGTGCTTTTAAAATTTATTTTATAAATTTAATAAAATATAAACTATTTTAAGCTAAAATCTTGTGACTACAGTTCAGATGAAGTTGGGTTATGTTGTTGATTATAATAGAAAACATTAGAAATGAGCTATATAATACATAGTATACAAGTTAGCGAATCACTATACATTTCCATTCAATTAGACGTGACAAATGAAACTAAACACACAAGACACTTAGTGTTTTTTTCTGTTGAATATTTTTAAATTGTTATGCAGAAATGAAATTTAAACAGAGATTTTGTGACTAAAAATGATATCACTTTTTGTCTGTAATTAGAAACAAACTGAATCAACTGGAATTTATAAATTAGGTTTTTTTCCCTCTCTTTCTTTCTGGTTTTTGCATATAAATCGCTCCTGTGTTTGGCAAGCAAGCACTGAAATTATAAGAACTAGCGCTAAATAAAGGTCCTCCCATGTTTTATTTTTATATGCAAAGCAAAAAATGTACACTAATTTAAGATGAAATGTTGTGACACAAGTCTAGATGAAGTTACTATTATGTTGCTGATATCATATTATTAGAAAAACATTAGAAATGAGCTGGATATACACAATAATATACAAGCTTACAGACCTCACTTTATATTTCAATTCTTCAATCTAATCTCATGAATGAAATTAGAACATATGAAGACACTAACTAAAATTTAAACAGAGATTGTAATCAAAAATAATGTTTTTATAATTAGGAAAATACAGAATAAAACAGAATTTATATATTTTTGTTAAATCGCTTTGTTTTTAAAAAGACTGGAATTATAAAACAACGTATATCAAACGAGATTCAGAATCACTGACTGAACTACAGAAAGTAGCTATTATATATATTCTGATAACAATCGCTCTATTTTGTGTATATCTACAAAAGAAGCTTAGTTACGTATGAACACAGAGTTAAAACTACTAGTTAAAAATAAAACCAGTAATAAATATTTTATTCATAAATTGTAAGTGTCTGGGAGAATTAAAAGACTTACCTCTAGCACCAGTTTGAAGGTCTTCCAATCGAACGCCCCTCCACAGGTGATACGATCTAATGAAAGACTCAGACAAAACCCCCTCTTCACTTGAAAGTGAACACAACCTCCAGTAGAGATACAAACACTTCAAATACACTGAGAGAGAAACACTCAATTTAGTTTTAGTAAATGCTTTAAAACGAAAAACTTGTAAAGAAAAGAAGTGCTGCTGAAAATAACCTCTTTCACACAAATTTCTCTCAAAAATTTACATTTATTCCTTGGAAATATTGGTGTAAAATTTCTTCATACTTGGATTAAGAGTTTATTATTTTTTATTAATTTGCTAAATAGATTCGGTCCTATATTTTTCATTCATTCTTCTGTGATGTGTTTATATAATACTCTATAAATAAATATATTTATTTTTACTATCCTTGACCTTTGAGATGATTTTGACCTCTTTTATTATGCATTCATAATGCAAAAGAGGTCAAAGGTCGTCTTAGGTCATCTTAAGTCAGAAATAGTAAATATATATTTCTTTAAAAAGTATACAGTGTAGTTTCTAATATGTTTCTGTTCTGATTCACAGAAAATCCTGCAGCTGCAGAGAAATTTTTCCTTTTTCCGAAATGTGATGTATATTTTTCTCTATATACATTAATCTATCTCATACTTATGATCAGTATAAGGAAAAATCTTATATATGACCTTTTAAAGTAAAAATGAACCAAAGTTGGAAATAAACTCTCTTTTTAGACGTTTCTCTCCATACTGCATGTTTGTAAAATGAAACAGAGATGTTAAACATTACAGCCGCTCCCGTAATAATTGACATACACGCCATTATCTTTGTTGAGAAATATAAAAGTGATTTATGACACATAGTGACTGGAGAAGCTGAGATGCTGGAGATCACATGATCAGCCAAATATTATATCTCTACTTCAATAATAATTATCAGAGGGCGATGACAGTGGAAGAGGCTGCTTGTACAGTCACTTCCTATATGATGCCGCATTGTTTTAGTATAAATCCACTGTAATAAGAATAACTGAAATAACAACAAAAATAATTTATAATTTTTAACAAAAAGAGTTACTGAATAACTTTTTTTTATAAAAAAAGTAAAATTCATTAGTTATTTAACAGCGCATGAGATTAAATAGCAGCCTGGCTAAACCCCGCCCACTTCTTTTACATCATCAGACATGCTTCCAGTGCTCTGAAATTGTTTATAGTGCTGTAGAGCACACTTCATGACTGAGAGAGCAGAACACAACACAATCTTCATCATCACACAAGACTCAACTACACTACAATGAACAACATCCTCATCCTCATCTGACTCTGACTCTCTGTATTCAGGTAAATATTATTTGACTAAATACTGCACTAAATATCATTACACACATCTTATGAGCAATATACACAACCACTGAATGTCTTTTTTTCAGAGATCTGGGGGACAAGTGACAGTGACTCAGAATCCAGAAATAAAATCCATCAAACAAGGAGAAATCATTACGACTAGCTGTAAAACCAGTCAGAAGTCTTACTTCTAACTGTTATCACTGTGTGTCTTGCATCAGCAGAAACCTGGAGAAGCCTCCTAAACTCCTCATTTTATGACATAAGAAGCCTTTATTCAGGAACTCCCATCTAGATTCAGTGGAAGTGGATCAAACTATGGAAGTGATTTCTCTCTGACCATCAGTGGAGTCCAGACTGAAGATACAGGAGATTATTACTGTCAGAGTGCACAACTATATCAGTGGTAGCTGGGGTGTCTGGGCACAGTGATAAAGAGTCGTACAAAAGCTGTGAGTCAGGAGTCACAGTGATCAGACTGATACAGCTGGAGAGATACTGCAGCTGATGATGAGAGGATCACAAACAACACAAACTCACTGAATCAAACACTTCACAGATTTATTTATATGATGTTCTATGGAAGAAATATACTTTATTAATGCAATGTAATATAATTATATAACACTCACTAGATTTGACATTGCCTAAAGAAAAGCTGTGAGGTGCTTGCTGAAGAAAAACATTGTAAAGGTTTTCCAAGTGTAAAAGTTTTCCAAGTTCTTGCTTTTCTTAGACACCTGTGGCTTTAAGAGAGTGACCATTTATACTGAGACATTTATCAATCATTTATTTCACTTCTAACTAGGATATCCAAATTTTATTCTCTCTTACTCTTCAGTTATTTATTTATTAGAATTCTCGTTCAGGATCTCGTGGTCACAGATTCATATTTCATATTCAGATTCATATTCTACTACGGACTGATGGAAAAATCACCCATATCTATATCACCCCTGCTATAGACTTCTGAACAGTTTGAATGAGCTCACAATCTACTTTATTATCAGACTTCAACAGATCTCTGAATCCTGTTTCCTTTTTCAACTTCATTGACATTTTATGTCTATCAATACTGATTGTAAAAAATGCTCTTGTGGCTTTAGTGGCAGAAGAAAATAACACATTAATTAACATCTTAAAAAATTATCCATTGTCCACCGCATTGCAGTCAAAAAGTTGAATTTAAAAATATCACACACAAAGAATCAAAATGCATTTCTGGATTGCAGTAACTCTGTTATTAAGGTGCCTTTTTCATTGGTCTGAAGTAGAAAAAAGCTAAATACAGCTGTGAATGGGTTAAGTTTGTCCAATGCTCAACTATTCCCAGAAGTAGACTGGATCGGCGCTCATAGAGTAGACACTCATGTGATCAAAGCATTCAACTTTAAAAAAAAACTGTGATTGACAAAACACATCTTAACACGAGGTGTATCCAGGACCACAGACACTTTGATAAGAAGAACCTAAATGATCTTTTTGAGATTTCTGGTAGACATGAATCTAACATGAAAGTGTTTATTAGACGTAAAGTGCTGGTGAATGCTTAGGAGGAAACCGCTTTAAGGATTTGTGAAGTGACGATTAAACAGAAGAAAAACTGGAACTTAAATACACACAGGAACTGGGACTAAATTAACAAGACACAGCTGAAGACAATTAGACAATTAATAGAAAGTGCAGGTCACTCCAGAACACATGGGGAGAAGTATAATAACGAGAGTGAACAATTTGTTATTAAATGAAGAGACGGTCTCTGTAATCAATTAGACAATAGTTACTAGAAGGGATGTCCCCAACAAAGAAGCAAGCCAGAGGCGAGAAGTGTAAGGGACCAAAACCCCATCCATACAGAATGAAGAAAAAAAAATATGGGAGAAACCAGTTGAGCCAGTTCAATTTTAAACACAGCTTTGTCAGATAGTGTAAATGACTTAGAGAGAGTGAGTGAGTGTGTGTGTGTGTGTGTGTGTGTGTGTGTGTGTGTGCAGATCAGGGTCTGGTGATCTGTCCACGGGCGCATCTAGGTTTTCTGTCTCTGATGAACATAATCTCTGGGTGCTGTTGTTGTATTACAAATTTATAAAAGGTTAAACATACAGACGCCAATATAACAGTATATGCTGAATGTGTATTGTGATTTACATTCTAAGAGCAGGAAGCCCAAGCCTCGAGACAGTTATCTTTTGTCTTTCAGTTCTTGAACATCTGGTAGGTGTCCTAAATCAAGTGTGAATGCTAATCCTAAGGTACAACTGTGCCTTTGTTTCACCTATGCATTTGAATGACACCTGGATTAACCAAATAGATCAAGGATCGGGAAAGCCTCTGTTCTGGGCTAAGTTCCCTGGATCGTGCATTTGCATACTCTTGTTTTACTGGTCTCCCACCTCTGTGTACTCCTCCCCTTTGAAACATATATACTTCCAACCTAACATGTTTCAGTTAGATTTGTTTCTTGGAGATTTCTTTGAAGATTTTCTTGAGATTGCTTGACGATTTTCTTAAAGATTTCTTGAAGACTTCTGCAGATGACTACAGCAAACGAAATAAAAACGAACCCTCTGCTTTACACAAGAATCTCCTGGTCTCTTCTTAAAAAGAAGCTAAAAAAGTTTCCAACAGTGCTGATACACCATCTACTCTGGATACAAACTGTGAAACAGATTAAGAAAGAAACAAGACTACATTATTAGCATGTTATGCCATTCTTTTTACGATGTCACAAGTACATCGTGGTTTTAGGAGTAATGTTCTTGGATCCAGTGAATCTAATTAATGCAGCCTAAAAATCCTTTAACTGATTTAAATAATATAAGTGTTGTTGTGTGCATATGTGTAGGTTGTTAAAAAGATCTAGATTTTTAATCTAGATTTAAACTGGCAGAGTGTGTCTGCTTCCCTAACAAAGTATAGGGAGATTGTTCCAGAGTTTAGGTGCTAGATAGGAAAAGCATCTGCGGCCGCAGTCGATTTTGATATTTTAGGCATTATCAAATGGCCAGAGTTTTGAGAACGCAGCGACGGGCAGGACTATAATGTGATAAGAGCTCGCCAAGTATTGAGGAGCTAAACCATTCAGGGCTTTATAGGTAATAATAAGATTTTAAAATCTATCCGAGCGTTTGATAGGGATCCAGTGCAGTGTTGACCAGGGCCCGGCTAATATGATCCTTCTTCCTAGTTCTGGTAAGGACTCTAATGTAGCTACAGCGTTTGGAGCTAATGAAGTTTGTTTATCAGCGTACCAGAACAACCACTCAATAAAGCATTACTATAATCAGAAACCTCGAGGTCATAAAACGCATGAATTAATATTTCTGCATTAGAGGTTGAAAGCATGAGTAAGTAATTTAGATATATTTTAAGATGGAAAAATACGGCTTTACAGATGCTGTAAACATGGTTCGGAAAGGAAAGATTTAACATCAAACAGCACACCTAGGTTCTAACTGATGATGTAAGAATTAACAGAGCAGCCATCAAGTCTTAGACTATGTTCTAGATTATTATATATGTGGGGTTTTTAGGTCAGCTATTACTTTTCCTCTGTTTTTTTCAGAATTTAGCATTAGAAGTTGCTCATCATCCAGTTTTTATAGGACGACTATGCATTCTGTTTGTTTCTCAGTTTGATTGTGTATCACCGGGCTGCGCTGAAATATAGAGCTTCAGGTATCATCAGCATAGCAGTGAAAAAAGCTATACCATGACTCCTGATAATATCTCCCAGGGAAGTAACATGTATAGGTTGAAAAATAACGGTCCTAGCACTGGGCCTTGCCGAACTCCATATTTTCACTTGTAGGCGATATGATATCTCATCATAAGCGGTCAGATGAATATGATTTAAACCATGCTGAAGCGCTTCCTCCTAATGCCAACTTAGTTTTCTAGTCTATCCAAGAGAATGTGGTGATCGATAGTATAGAATGCTGCGCTAAGATCTAATAGCTTACTAATAGCGAGATAAAACCACAGTCCGCGATGATAGAAACAGATCATTAGGTAACTCTAATGAGCAGTCTCCAGTACTATAGATGCGGTCTAAACCCTGATTGGAAATCCTCGCAGATATGTTATGACCAGCAGGTGTCTGTCTGTCTCGATCTTGACACATCGTTGCCTGAAGAAACAAAACCAGATCAGCTCACATTGAGAATCTGTCATGTAACAGTATATTAACATAAGTTCTTCAGCCATCTTTTAGTTCCACCAGTTATGCTGATGAAATGTATAAAATATAGGGGAAATCAACAGATACTATATACCTATACAATACAGTTTATAAGTTTTTTTAATATATATAAGACATGACAGCCTCTTAAACTTCCTTAATTTCCTCGCTTAACACTAAGTTTTACTTCTAAAACCCGATCTTACATTGTGCACACGGTGTAAGTACTCCAACAGAAACAGTGTTGGAAAACAAACTGTCTTAAACAAGTTTACTAGCTCTCTTAGAAGTGCAAGTTCTTTTAAAGACTCATCTCTATTCTAATTTACCAATTTGGTAATGAAGTAAAGGTCAGTCCTTTAATCAGTTAATTGTATTTTTGGTTTGAGAGCCTTGTGTCCAAGTGACAAAATCACTCCTCTGAATGAAGTCAAAAGTGTTCTTCAGTATGGGAGGATACTCGAAATTCAGAGCATAAATAAGGCCGAAAGCAGGCACATGGTTTGAGGAAGATTTCCCACGTCATCCAACGTATTCATCCCTTCCAAAATGACCGCATGTGGCGTGCTTAGATGCATTGAGTGGAGTCCTCAGGGATCACCGTGAGTATGCCAACCGATCTCTCTTCATCACCATAGTCCCATAATTGTGTGTAGCAAAAGACAAAATCAGTCACATTTTAATAGTATTTATTTGTAAAAAAATAAAAATGCATTAGTTTTTAAATCAAGGCATTCGCTCATTCAAGGCATTTTTTTATTAGGATATGACTGACAAAACAACTTACAAAACATGTCTTAGAAAACTCGTGTGGCTCCTCTCCAGGAGAAGTGGAAGCCCATAGAGGACAGCTGTTCAGCTGGCCATTGATGTCAGATTTCTGCAGAATTAAACAACATTGTGAAAAGCATTTAATAGTGCTGCTTGCACAAACCACACACAAAACAACAAAAACCAACAGCTGAAAAAAAGAAATGGGTGTGTATGAGGAGCTCACATCAATCTGGCTGTAGAATGTTCTTCAGTTTACAGCCAATTGCTCCTCTTTTGACGTGAAAATATCAATGAAACGGTCTGTGAATCTGTCCGGTTCCTGAAAGAATTCGGTTTGTAGGTTTGCCTGATATTTGACTGAACTCTGCCAAAATCTGAACGAAGAAAAAAATGTTATAACTGACATTAAGCAGTCACCTAAGCAGACCTCTAAAGTAGTTTATGTAGATGGTTTATGAAAATGTTAAATAACGAAATTACAGACGCACACAAAATAAAAGTCACTTGACTCTCTGTGAAGACTCTCCTTCAGCTGTGTCCTCACAGCAGGCTCAGTCTCTATCAATTCCTTTTCACGTAGTGCAAAAAGAAAAAGCTACAAATAATCTGTTCACTTCCATGTAAATTCACATTATTCAATGTTTGTAGAGCATATGCATTAATGAGAAATAAAAAAGGAAATTAACGATGAGTGAGAACAATAATGATTAATCGTGAGTTAACCTGAATAAATTTCAATGTGTTTTTTATACACAGTACAAAGACAACAGAGTACACTGAGAATGAGGTCAACAGCATACCTGTCTGTCCTGCCACGACTCAAACTAAAACACACTTCAGCAAAAATACGACCTGCCTTAAATTTATGCACAATATAAAAAAGTAGGCTTATAAAATAATCAACAACAAACCATTTTGTGCTGCCACATCTCAAAATCTGATGTGGTCCGCTTTTCTTCAAACAGGTACGCATTGAGCATGACTCTAGACCAGCGCAGACCAAAATAATCCGTGGAAGAAATTATTATTATTAGTCTTTATAACTTAATTATCTTTTTCCTCCTGACTCATAGAAAAATGTTTTTTGAATTAAGTATTTTAATGTCATTACATTATTTAAGTCATAAGAAAAAATAACATTTTTGAAAAAATATATTTTAATCATATTTTTATTTTATGTCCTCTGTGAAAAAAATGGTATGAATAGACATCAAAAGGCAAAATCAATGTGATTTTTTTTTTTTTAAATCACCAGTCATTTTTTAGGGTTTCAGGGTTTCAGATGCTTTAGGAATGTCAGAAATTGTTCTGATATATTTTAATAAAAGTCAGCACAACAAATAGAGTGAGTTTATATGTAATACATTTAGTTAGCTGATTTTAATATGATATACAAATGTCAACATGTCAAGTTCAAGCAATTTTCATTATGGTTTTCTACATTTTTTGTCTTGTTTCTGGACAAAAGATCTAGATTTTCTAGACAAATCCTAAATTATTGTCTTGTTTAAGGAAAGATTAAATTAGTCAAATTTTATAGTTATTTTGTTCACTCCGAAAACTCTGTCAGTAAACTTAATGTCTAGAAAATCCTTCTTAATTTAAGTAATTGTTTGATATTTGGCTGAAAACATGACAATAAAATCTAAGTGAGAACAGCATTTTTACAGTAGTCTATTTTAAGATGGTTTCACACAAAACATTTAATACAGAAATGTGAACTGATTTTAAACAAAAATATTAAATGATTTTAAATCTGAAATTGTAGTTTATAAATGAAACTAAAACTGCCAGTAGTTGGTGGTAAGTAACTGTTTTCATCACCGAATCATAATGCTCAAATGATTCTGCTTCAAAAGACTGATTCATTCAGAGTCTGTTCTTAATGAGTGTCTAACTGAATCATTGACTCGTTCGCTTAAAAACGCAAATTCATGTATAAACAAAACTAATTTAAAACTATTTTAGAGACAGAGCTAAGTTGTTAAATAAAGTGTTTAGATTAAAACCATAATTAAAAATCATAATTAAATTAAAATAGAAATGAATAATTGCATAAATATTCAACTCGTGCTGACATGTGCATGCGAGCGCGGAACTGACGTAACCACGCCTGGATTCGCGTCTTAGTTGCTATAGCGCATCGCGCGTGTTATGAGTTCTGACTGAATATATAAACACTCAACCCATCGCCATTCAAAGTTGGTTGTGAGACGAGAGACATTTGAGTATTTTCTGATCAGATCTTGTTTCTTTCTGAAGCTCATCGGAGGATTCCTTGAGAAGAAGACTTTATTAATGTTTTGATTAATGTTTTGATATGTTTTGATTATTGACTGCCAATAAAACAGTATAAAGTATTGTAAGTGTGTAATATTTCAGCCTCGGGCCGCTCCAGATCCAGGAGCGCTGGTATCTCTCAGACGGCTGCTCAGGAGGATGGGGAGAGACGAGGCTCTGGGTGATCGTGACTCCAGAGCAGCCCCTGAGCCAAGAGCTACCAGGATACATCGCACTCTCTGCTTTCTGACCTGGCTGTTTCTGTGTCCACAGATCAGCCTCACAGGAAGAGGAAGCGGCAGAGCGGCGGCCGGGAGGATGAAGGGCCGCCCACCTCCAACACAAGACCAGCCAACGCCCCGCAGAGGTCAGGATTATCAAAGATGCCATGATTCGGCTTATTAATAGAAAATGTTCTGTTTATACATTTCTTGTGCGTTTCAGAAGCGTGATGTCAAGGGCCCATTGCTGGGCGAGGTGGATTCGGCTCGGTGCATGCTGGGATACGCAGGTCCACAGACTGCCAGTAAGACATTTCCTTCCCTGCTTCATTCAAACATCTTTTAGAAATGGCCATCAGTGAATGCGTGATTTCCTGTGGTTTATCTGTTCACAGGTTGCCATCAAGCACGCTTGCAAAAAGCAGGGGCGCCTGAGACGCTGAACGGGTGAGTTGAAGGTGAATCTGTTGCTGAATCTGCATTCAGCTCTGGATGTAACGGATCTTTGACTCTGCAGGAAGGTCAGGTTCTGCTGCCGCTGGAGGTAGCTTGATGACCCTGGTCAATTCGCTCCTGCCTGCCCAAACGTCCTGCAGCTGCTGGAGTGGTTTGACCATCGCAGAACGCTACACCATGATCCTGGAGCCGCCCTGCGTCGCAAAGATTCTCCAGAGTTTCTGGCGAGAGAACGGATGTCTGGAGGAGACTTTGTGCCAAAAGGTCCTGCTGCAGCTGATCACGGCGCTGAAACACTGCGAGCCGCGGAGTCCTGCACCGACGCCAAACCTGAGAACCTTCTGATCTCCACTGAGTCCCATGACATCAAGCTGCTGGACTTCGCTGTGAGATCTGCTGCAAGACTCCGGGCCTACCAACAATTTGCAGGTTGCTTTGATCTCACTGCAGTCATGTGTTTGTGAACACCAAAGGGAAGATTTTGATCGACGCTTGTGGTCTTGTTGTGTCTCTCAGGCACTCTTGAATACGCCTCTCCTGAGTGGTTTAGGCAGCACCGCTATTACGCAGGACCGCCACGGTTTGGTCGGTCGGGGTGACGCTCTACAGCATCCTGTGCGGCTGTTTCCCCTTCAGAGAGCACGCAGGGTCACCTCCAAAAGCAGGCTGACCTTCCTAGAGAGCTGTCTACAGGCAAAGAGACGGACATCACGTCCAGATCCAGGTGAAGCGTGTGCTTTTGCAGTTGCTGGAAGGCTGTGTTGTGTGTAACAGAGTGCCGTCAGCTGATTCGCTGGTGTCTCCGCGGCATCGGGCATCAGACCGCCCAGTTTAGAGGACATTGAGAGCCACCCTGGTTAAACTGAACAGGTGTAAGACCAGTGACACACACTTTCTGGAATCACAGCAGTCACGGCTGGATTGTGTCGTTGGGATCAGTCTGAGATCAATGCTTTCTCACTGTTTGTATAGGAGATAGAAGTGACACAGGAAGTGCAGAGAACTGCTTCCTGGTCATCTTCAGTCCGTGAGGGGCTCTGTGTAGATCCTGGAGGAGCTGAACACACAGCACCAGCAGAAACCAGAGATCAGATAGAGAGTAGAGAAAAGGGAGAAATGGGACATTGTGTAAATAAGAGGAACAGACCGAGGCACTAGACACTAAATTGTACATATAATTCATATTTATTAATGTTTAGATGTAATAGATTTTTAGTTGGTTTGAAAAAGGAGTCTGTGCTGTCTAAAACCAGCTTGTGGTTTTATAAATTAATTGAATCATATAAAGAAATGTAATTTCAATTATACATTTAGTGTAAATATATTTGAATAAAGCCTGTACATTTGCAGATGATTGCAGTGTGTCTTTTAGTGGACAGAGGGTTAATGTGTGTATTTATTTGTTATGTTACACTTTAAGTGATACATTCTGCTATTTCTAAGGATTAGGATAAAACATGAACACAGTGAATTATGATAATACTGTATATTATAATTTTTAGTGCAAATACACTCTTAGAAATAGAAGGTACAAAAGCTGTCACTGGGCGTAGATTTTTAAAAGGGACATATTTGTACCCAAAGGGTCCATTTTTGAGCCTAATGGGTACAAAAGTGTATTTTAAAAAGGTACCCGTCCAGTGACAGCTTTTGTACCTTTATTTCTGAGTATGTATGAAATACAAATAGAAAAAAGGTTTGAAATGATCTGACATTATTTGCTCATTTAGCAGTAAACTGTGTAACTCCTGAAGTTTTGAAGTTTCTTTTGAAACACTTCAGTCAATAAATGTGACGATGCTGGCTCTCACAAAGAAAGTCAGAAGGGTAACCTTACCTTTGACTTGTTAAACTCTCATTAAACCCACTTGTTAAAACCCTTTACAGCAAGAATCCCATTCCAGAACTCAAGAAATGACTAAATTCCTCTGAATTCTGATATTTTTGTGTTAATATCAGGCAATTGTTTTGGACTTCATCACAATTCTGGTTTTGATGCATGTGTCAGTGTTGTGAGGAAGTCACTGTGCAAAAGTTTATGGAGAAAATGATATGGCAATATATCTCTCGCTCTTTAAGCACGGTCAGTTTAATTCAGTCAGCTTCCTGAAGAAAGAAAGAGTAAAGAAAGGAATAAAAGAAGGACAGAAAGAGAGAAAGAGAGAGAGTCTGCAGCTGTCGGAAGTATAGATATTCATAGATATGTATTTGCCTTCAGGTATTTCTAAACAAAAATAGGCATGAAATATTGTTTTCTAAAGCATTAAAATGTGAAAATTGACTGGAACAAAAAGTTTCAGAGGAAAATAGAAATCATGTCTTTATAGTATTTTTGATTAAGGCGTAGTACAAGACTTCTTTGTCGTACAAATAATTGTCAAAAGCAAAAACATTTAGTAGAAAAATCTGACGTGAAGCAAAACTATTTTTGGAATGAGCAATTTTGAGTGGGATTCTGGTTAAGAAGCACTTGACTAAATGTACCATATCTCTTTGTTCAAAAGGTGGAGTCGGACTCGGAGCTAAAACTGAGTAAAGCCACCCGAAGGCTGCTGGAAGTTGGAAAGCGATGTAGCTTTGCTGAAAGAAAAGGCACTCAACACCTCCACCAGCGCCAACAGCACAGAGAAAGAGACGGACAGCATCAAGGCACTTGCTGAGCAGCTCAAAAAGGTGCATGAATCACCTGGATATGATACGTCATCTCTGCTATGAAGTGTTGTGGCTTTGTAACCTATACTATACATGACTGTTTATGAAGGATCTGGATTCAGAGCTGAAGGACAAGTACAGTAGTGTCGATGAGATGTGTGTGTGCTGTAATGCTTTATGCGAGTGACTCGGGTTCAAACCTGACTTTTGACAATTTTTTCCCTCCCTTTTTAAATGTCATTAAAGTCATTAAAACAAGAGGAATTAATCAAAATGTGTTGGATAGGGTTAGGGTAGGGATTGTCCCATTCACAGTGTAAAAAATAAAATAAATACTTGAAAAATTATAGTACTGATAAAAGGGCCACATAAAATGAATTCCCGTATCAACATGTCATTGTTTCAGTGTAAGTAACGTTGAATCTTTGAATCAATATTGTCTGTTTATTCAAGCATTGAAAACCATAAATATTTTGGTGATGTTGCTGCTGTTGATGAAAATGTTGGAAAAATCCAAAATTCTCCAAAAATCAACTCAAAAAAATTTTGGCATTCAGTTTTTTTTCTTTTTTTATACATATATTGCAATGAACATAAGCTATATCTCAGTTACTTAATTAGCAGAGATAGCTAAACCCCGCCACTTCTTTCCATCATCAGACATGCTTCAGTGCTCTGAGAGTGTTTATAGTGCTGTGAGTTTAACACTTCATGACTGAGAGCAGAACACAACACAATCTTCATCATCACACAAGACTCAACTACTACAATGAACAACATCCTCATCCTCATCTGGACTCTGACTCTCTGTATTCAGGTAAATATTTGACTAAATACTGCACTAAATATCATTACACACATCTTATGAAACAGTCCAATAACCACTGAATGTCTTTTTCAGAGATCTGGGGACAAGTGACAGTGACTCAGAATCCAGAAATAAAATCCATCAAACAAGGAGAAACTGTTACGATCAGCTGTAAAACCAGTCAGAGTCTTACTTCTGACTGTAGTTACTTTAATGTCTTGGTATCAACAGAAACCTGGAGAAGCTCCTAAACTCCTTGTATATGGTATATCATACCTGTACACTGGAACTCCATCTAGATTCAGTGGAAGTGGATCAAACTATGGAAGTGATTTCTCTCTGACCATCAGTGGAGTCCAGACTGAAGATACAGGAGATTATTACTGTCAGAGTGCACACTATATCAGTGGTAGCTGGGTGTTCACACAGTGATAAAGAGTCGTACAAAAAGCTGTGAGTCAGAGTCACAGTGACTGCACTGATACAACTGAGAGATACTGCAGCTGATGATGAGAGGATCACAAACAACACAAACTCACTGAATCAAACACTTCACAGATTTATTTATATGATGTTCTAAGGAGGAAATATACTTATTAATGCAATGTAATATAATTATATAACACTCACTAGATTTGACATTGACTGAAGAAAAGTTGTGAGGTGCTTGTTGAAGAAAACGTTAGATTTCCAAGTGTAAAGGTTTTTCCAAGTTCTTGCTTTTCTTAGACACCTGTGGATTTAAGAGAGTGACCATTTATACTGAGACATTTATCAATCATTTATTTCACTTTCTAACTAGGATATCCAAATTTTATTCTCTTACTCTTCAGTTATTTATTTATTAGAGTCGTTCAGGATCTCGTGGTCACAGATTCATATTTCATATTCAGATTCATATTCTACTACGGACTGATGGAAAATCACCCAGCTCTGCTATAGACTTCTGAACAGTTTGAATGAGCTCACAGTCTACTTTATTAACAGACTTCAACAGATCTCTGAATCCTGTTTCCTTTTCTAACTTCATTGACATTTTATGTCTATCACTACTGATTGTAAAAATGCTCTTGTGGCTTTAGTGGCAGAAGAAAATAACATTTTAATTAACATCTTAAAAAATTATCCATTGTCCACCGCATTGCAGTCAAAAGTTGAATTTAAAAATATCACACAAAGAATCAAAATGCATTTCTGGATTGCAGTAACCTGTTATTAAGGTGCCTTTTCATTGGTCTGAAGTGGAAAAAGCTAAATACAGCTGTGAATGGGTTAAGTTTGTCCACTTTCAACTATTCCCAGAAGTAGACTGGATCGCGCTCATAGAGTAGACGCTCATGTGGTCGAAAGCATTCAACTTTAAAAAAAACTGTGATTGACCAAAACACATCTTAACACGAGGTGTAACCAGGACCACAGACACCTTTGATAAGAAGAACCTAAATGATCTTTGAGATTTCTGGTAGACATGAATCGAACATGAAAGTGTTTATTAGACGTAAAGTGCTGGTACGTTTAGAGGAAACCGCTTTGGACGAGAAGTGACGATTAAACAGAAGAAAACTGGAACTTAAATACACACAGTAACTGACTAAATTAACAAGACACAGCTGAAGACAATTAGACAATTAATAGAAAGTAGGTCACTCTGAACACATGGGAGAAGTAAAATAACGAGAGTGAACAATTTGTTATTAAATGCAGAGACGGTCTCTGTAATCAATTCGACAATAGTTGCTAGAAGTTAAGTGTCCCCAACAAAGCAAGCCAGAGGCGACAGCGGCAAGGGACCAAAACCCCATCCATACAGAATGAAGAAAAAAACATGGGAGAAACCAATTGGAGCCAGTTCAATTTTAAACACAGCTGTGTCAGATAGTGTAAATGACTTCAGAGAGAGAGAGTGTGTGTGAGTGTGTGTGTGTGTGTGTGTGTGTGTGTGTGTGTGTGTGTGCGCATCAGGGTCTGGTGATCTGTCCACGGGCGCATCTAGGTTTTCTGGTCTCTGATGAACATAATCTCTGGGTGCTGATCCACCATCTAGTCTGGATAAAAACTGTGAAACAGATTAAGAAAGAAACAAGACTAATATTAGCATACATGCTATTCTTTTTTTCACGATGTCACAAGTACATCGTGTTTTAGGAGTAATGTTCCCCGGATCCAGTGAATCTAATTAATGCAGCCTAAAAATCCTTTAACTGATTTAAATAATATAAGTGTGTTGGTGTGTTATGTGTAGGCTAAGTTAAAAGATCTAGATTTTTAATCTAGATTTAAACTGGCAGAGTGTGTCTGCTTCCCTGTAACAGCGTTAGGGGAGATTGTTCCAGAGTTTAGGTGCTAGATAGGAAAAGGATCTGCCGGCCGCAGTCGATTTTGATATTTTAGGTATTATCAAATGGCCAGAGTTTTGAGAACGCAGCGGACGGGCAGGACTATAATGTGATAAGAGCTCGCTCAAGTATTGAGGAGCTAAACCATTCAGGGCTTTATAGGTAATAATAAGATTTTAAAATCTATCCGATGTTTGATAGGGAGCCAGTGAAGTGTGACAGAACTGGGCTAATATGATCATACTTCCTAGTTCTAGTAAGGACTCTAGCTGCAGCGTTTTGGACTAGCTGAAGTTTGTTTATCAAGCGTGCAGAACAACCACTCAATAAAGCATTACATAATCAAACCCCGAGGTCATAAACGCATGAATTAATATTTCTGCATTAGAGGTTGAAAGCATAGGTCGTAATTTAGATATATTTTTAAGATAGAAAAACGCAATTTTACAGATGCTAGAAACATGGTTTTCAAAGGAAAGATTGCTGTCAAACAGCACACCTAGGTTCCTAACTGATGATGAAGAATTAACAGAGCAGCCATCAAGTCTTAGACTGTGTTCTGGATTATTATATGTGGGGTTTTTAGGTCCAATTATTAGCACCTCCGTTTTTTCAGAATTTAGCATTAAGAAGTTACTCATCATCCAGTTTTTTATATTGACTATGCATTCTGTTAGATTCTCAGTTTGGTGTGTATCACCAGGCTGCGCTGAAATATAGAGCTGAGTATCATCAGCATAGCAGTGAAAGCTAACACCATGTCTCCTGATAATATCTCCCAGAGGTAACATGTACAGGTTGAAAAGTAACGGTCCTAGCACTGAGCCTTGAGGAACTCCATATTTCACTTGTGAGCGATATGATATCTCCTCATAGCGGTCAGATAGATATGATTTAAACCATGCTAAGGCGCTTCCTCTAATGCCAACTTAGTTTTCTAGTCTATCCAAGAGAATGTGGTGATCGATAGTATCGAATGCTGCACGACAAAATAGTTGATGAACACTGTAAATAGTAATAAGTTGAATTTACTTGAAAAACCTATCGAAACTGATTGCCTCAAGTAGTTCATCATTTGTGAGTTCATTAAACTTGCTACAGATTTGTGTATTTTACTTGTTTATTTGTACAGGTTACTAATAAAGTTAAGTACTTACAACTCAATATGACAAGTTTGGTTAAAATCCGATATACATTCAATCTTAGTACATGTAACTCAAATAAAAGAGTTCCCTTTACAGGCCTGCTTGGTCACATTACTAGAGCAATGTTTGGAAACTGATTGCCTTAAATTTCTCAAGTAAGTTGTACTTAGACAAAGACAGACAACAGATATTGGAACATCACAATGGCATTTATTTGTTCAATAAGAATATTAAGCCATGCCTTCAAAATCAAAAACACTGAAAAATTGTACATAGTGGAATCTAAAATAATCCAATGTGATCATTTTTCCTCACTTTTTCAAAAAATAAACAATTCTTCAAAATCTTTTATTTAGTTAGTTCTCTTTAATAAAAATCTTCACCTTGAATAAAAAAAAGCACACTGCCAATTTTCAGTAAACAGTACACAAACATAGACCATTTTAACAAAGTTCTCTTAAAACTTCCTTAATTTCCGTTTAACACCAAGTTTTACTCTAAAACCCAACTTTACATTGTGCACACGGCAAGTACTCCAACAGGAAACAGTGTTGGAAAACAAACTGTCCTAAACAAGTTTACTAGCTCTCTTAAGAGTGCAAAAGTTCTTTTAAAGACTCATCTCTATTCTAATTTACCAATTTGGTAATGAAGTAAAGGTCAGTCCTTAATTAGTTAATTGTATTTTTGGTTTGAGAGCCTTGTGTCCAAGTGACAAAATCACTCTCTGAATGAAGTCAAAAGTGTTCTTCAGTATGGGAGGATACTCTAAATTCAGAGCATAAATAAGGCCAAAAGCAGGCACATGGTTTGAGGAAGATTTCCCACGTCATCCAACGCAATCATCCTTCCAAAATGACCGCATGTGGCGTTTAGATGCATTGAGTGAGTCCTCAGGGATCACCGTGAGTATGCCAACCGAAATGCCAGACATCTCTCTTTCGTCATCACAGTCCTATAATTGTGTGTAGCAAAAGACAAAATCAGTCACATTTTAATAGTATTTATTTGTAAAAAAAAAAAAAAAAAAAAATGCATTAGTTTTTAAATCAAGGCATTCATTCATTCAAGCCATTTTTTTAAAGGATATGACTGACAAAACAACTTACAAAACATGTCTTGTAAAACTCGGTGGATTCGTCGCCATTGATGTCAGATTTCTGCAGAATTAAACAACATTGTGAAAAGCATTTAATAGTGCTGCTTGCACAAACCACACAGGACAAAAACAACAAAAACCAACAGCTGAAAAAAAAAAAAGAATTGGGTGTGTATGAGGAGCTCACATCAATCTGCTGTAGAATGTTCTTCAGTTTACAGCCAATTGCTCCTCTTTGGACGTGAAAATATCAATGAAACGGTCTGTGAATCTGTCCGGTTCCTGAAAGAATTCGGTTTGCAGGTTTTTGCCTGATATTTGACTGAACTCTGCCAAAATCTGAACGAAGAAAAAATTATAACTGACATTAAGCAGTCACTCTTAAGCAGACCTCTAAAGTAGTTTATGTGGGTGGTTTATGAAAATGTTAAATAACGAAATTACAGACGCACACAAAATAAAAGTCACTTGACTCTCTGTGAAGACTCTCCTTTCAGCTGTGTCCTCACAGCAGGCTCAGTCTCTATCAATTCCTTTCTACGTAGTGCAAAGAAAAAGTTACAAATAATCTGTTCACTTCCATGTAAATTCACATTATTCAATGTTTGTAGAGCATATGCATTAATGAGAAATAAAAAAGGAAATTAACGATGAGTGAGAACAATAATGATTAATCGCAGTTAACCTCAATAAATTTCAATGTGTTTTTTATACACAGTACAAAGACAACAGAGTACACTGAGAATGAGGTCAACAGCATATACCTGTCTGTCCTGCCACGACTCAAACTAAACACACTTCAGCAAAAATACGACCTGCCTTAAATTTATGCACAATATAAAAAAGTAGGCTTATAAAATAATCAACAACAAACCTATTTGTGCTGCCACATCTCAAAATCTGATTTGGTCCGCTCTTCTTCTTCAAACAGGTACGTATTGAGCATGACTCGACCCATGAGACCAAAAATAATCCGTGGAAGAAATTATTATTATTATTATTATTCAGATTATTATTATTGTCTTTTATAACTTTTATAATCTTTTTTTCCTCCTGACTCATAGAAAAAAATGTTTTTTGAATTAAGTATTTTTTCGTGTCATTACATTAAGTCATAAGAAAAAAATAACATTTTGAAAAAAATATTTTAATCATATTTTATTTTATGTCCTCTGTAGAGGACACTAGGACTATCTTTCCAAAAAAAAAAATTAAATGGCATGAATAGACATCAAAAGGTAAAATCAATGTGATTTTTTTTTTTTTAAATCACCAGTCATTTTTAGGTTTCAGGGTTTCAGATGCTTTAGGAATGTCAGAAATTGTTCTGATATATTTTTAATAAAAGTCAGCACAACAAATAGAGTGAGTTTATATGTAATACATTTAGTTAGCTGATTTTAATATGATATACAAATGTCAATATGCCGTTTTCAAGCAATTTCTTTCATTATGGTTTTCTTTTACTTACATTTTTGTCTTTTTTCTGGACAAAATATCTAGATTTTCTAGACAAATCAAAATTATTGTCTTGTTTTAAGGAAAGATTAAATTAGTCAAAATTTTATAGTTATTTTGTTCTATCGAAAACTCTGTCAGTAAACTTAATGTCGAGAAAATCCTTCTTAATTTAAGAATTGTTTGATATTTTGGCTGAAAACATGACAACAAATTTAAGTGAGAGCAGCATTTTTACAGTAGTCTATTTTAAGATGGTTTCACACAAAACATTTAATACAGAAATGTGAACTGATTTTAAACAAAAATATTAAATGATTTTAAATCTGAAATTGTCGTTACAAATGAAACTAAAACTGCCAGTAGTTGGTGGCAAGTAACTGTTTTTATCACCGAATCATACGCTCAAATGATTCGTTCAAAAGACTGATTCATTCAGGAGTCTGTTCTTAATGAGTGTCTAACTGAATCATTGACTCGTTCGCTTAAAAACGCACATTCATGTATAAACAAAACTGATTTAAAACTATTTTAGAAACAGAGCTAAGTTGTTAAATAATTAAAGTGTTTAGATTAAAAACCATAATTAAAATCATAATTAAATTTAAAATAGAAATGAATAATTGCATAAATATTCAACTAGTGCTGGCATGCACGCGCGATGCGAACTGACGTGAGCGCCGCGTGATTCGCGTCTTAGTTGCTATAGCGACTGCGTGTTATGAGTTCTGACTGAATATATAAACACTCTCGAACCCATCGCTATCTGTTGGTTGTGAGACGAGGAGACATTTGAGTATTTTCTGATCAGATCTTGTTGCTTTCTGAAGCTCATCGGAGGATTCCTTAGAAGAAAACTTTTATTTCAGACGGAGATCAGCGGATTTTCTTGAAGAGTTTTAAACTGTTATTTGTTCTATAACTAAACTTATTACTGCACTTGTGTCTTGTATTGTTATTGTATTTCGTTTTTTTCTATTACTTTTCTTTCTTTCTCCTATTTTCTTATTTTGAGGAGTTTGGAGGAGGTCAATGGCTCACTCAGACGAAAGACGAGGTATGTTTTTTAATTGATTATTTTAGGATATTTATTATTGGTATGTGCATTGTTTGACAGCTTGTGCAACCTGTTATATTTAAGTTAAGTGATGTGTATCTTGTTCCACGTGACAGATAAACTGTGTGTTTTGATTAATGTTTTGATATGTTTTGATTATTGACTGTTAATAAAACAGTATGAAGTATTGTAAGTGTGTAATATTTCAGCCTCGGGCCGCTCCAGATCCAGGAGCGCTGGTATCTCTCAGACGGCTGCTCAGGAGGATGGGAGACGAGGCTCTGGTGATCGTGACCCAGAGCAGCCCCTGAGCCAAGAGCTACCAGGATACATCGCACCTCTGCCTTCTGACCTGGCTGTTTCTGTGTCCACAGATCAGCCTCACAGGAAGAGGAAGCGGCAGAGCGGCGGCCGGGAGGATGAAGGGCCGTCCACCTCCAACACAAGACCAGCCAACGCCTCCCGCAGAGGTCAGGATTATCAAAGATGTCATGACTCGGTTATTAATAGAAAATGTTCCGTTTATACATTTCTTGTGCGTTTCAGAAGCGTATGCCAAGGGCCCATTGCTGGGCCGAGGTGGATTCGGCTCGGTGCATGCTGGGATACGCAGGTCCGACAGACTGCCAGTAAGACGTTTCCTTCCCTGCTTCATTCAAACAGCTTTTAGAAATGGCCATATCAGTGAATGCGTGATTTCCTGTGGTTTATCTGTTCACAGGTTGCCATCAAGCACGCTTGCAAAAGCAGGGCGCCTGAGACGCTGAACGTGGTGAGTTGAAGGTGAATCTGTTGTGAATCTGCATTCAGCTCTGGATGTGACGGATCTTTGGTCTCTGCAGGAAGGTCAGGGTCTGCTGCCGCTGGAGGTGGCGTTGATGACCCTGGTCAATTCGGCTCCTGCCTGCCCAAACGTCCTGCAGCTGCTGGAGTGGTTCGACCATCGCAGACGCTACACCATGATCCTGGAGCGTCCCGCCCTTGCCAAGATCTCCAGAGTTTCTGCGAGGAGAACGGATGTCTGGAGGAGACTCTGGCCAAAAAGGTCCTGCTGCAGCTGATCACGGCGCTGAAACACTGCGAGAGCCGCGGAGTCCTGCACCGGGACGTCAAACCTGAGAACCTTCTGATCTCCACTGAGTCCCACGACATCAAGCTGCTGGACTTCGGCTGTGGAGATCTGCTGCAAGACTCGGCCTACCAACAATTTGCAGGTTGCTTTGATCTCACTGCAGTCATGTGTTTGTGAACACCAAAGGGAAGATTTTGATCGGACGTTTGTGGTCTTGTTGTGTCTCTCAGGCACTCTTGAATACGCCCCTCCTGAGTGGTTTCGGCAGCACCGCTAATTACGCAGGACCGGCTACGGTTTGGTCGGTCGGGGTGACGCTCTACAGCATCCTGTGCGGCTGTTTCCCCTTCAGAGGAGCACGCAGGGTCACCTCCAAAAGCAGGCTGACCTTCCCTAGAGAGCTGTCTACAGGCAAGAGACGGACATCACGTCCAGATCCAGGTGAAGCGTGTGCTTTTGTGTTGCTGAAGGCTGTGTTGTGTGTAACAGAGTGCCGCAGCTGATTCGCTGGTGTCTCTGTGCATCGGCATCAGACCGGCCCAGTTTAGAGGACATTGAGAGCCACCCCTGGTTAAACTGAACAGGTGTAAGGCCAGTGACACACACTTTCTGAATCACAGCAGTCACGGCTGGATTGTGTCGTTGGGATCAGTCTGGATCAATGCTTTCGCCTGTTTGTATAGGGAGAGCAGAAGTGACACAGGAAGTGCAGAGAACTGCTTCCTGGTCATCTTCAGTCCGTGAGGGGCTCTGTGTGGATCCTGGAGGAGCTGAACACACAGCACCAGCAGAAACCAGAGCTAGAAATCAGATAGAGAGTAGAGAAAAGGGATAAATGGGACATTGTGTAAATAAGAGGAACAGACAGAGGCACTAGACACTAAATTGTACATATAATTCATATTTATTAATGTTTAGATGTAATAGATTTTTAGTTGGTTGGCAAAAGGAGTCTGTGCTGTCTGAAACCAGCTTGTGGTTTTATAAATTAATTGAATCATATAAAGAAATGTAATTTCAATTATACATTTAGTGTAAATATATTTGAATAAAGCGTGTACATTTGCAGATGATTGCAGTGTGTCTTTTAGTGGACAGAGGGTTAATGTGTGTATTTATTTGTTATGTTACACTTTAAGTGATACATTCTGCTATTTCTAAGGATTAGGATAAAACATGAACACAGTGAATTATGATAATACTGTATATTATACCTTTTAGTGCAAATACACTCTTAAAAATAAAAGGTACAAAAGTTGTCACTGGGGCGGTAGATTTTTAAAAGGGACATATTTGTACCTAAAGGGTCCATTTTTTGAGCCTAATGGGTACAAAAGTGTATTTTTTAAAAAGGTACCGCCCAGTGACAGCTTTTGTACCTTTATTTCTGAGTATGTATAAAATACAAATAGAAAAAAGGTTTGAAATGATCTGACATTATTTGCTCATTTAGCAATAAACTGCGTAACTCCTGAAGTTTTGAAGTTTCTTTTGAAACACTTCAATCAATAAATGTGACGATGCTGGCCTCACAAAGAAAGTCAGAAAGTAACCTTATCCCTGACTTGTTAAACTCTCATTAAACCCACTTGTTAAAACCCTTTACAGCAAGAATCCCATTTCAGAGCTCAAGAAATTACTAAATTCCTCTGAATTCTGATATTTTTGTGTTAATATCAGGCAATTGTTTTGGACTTCATCACAATTCTGGTTTTGATGAATGTGTCAGTGTTGTGAGGAAGTCACTGTGCAAAAGTTTATGGAGAAAATGATATGGCAATATATCTCTCGCTTTTTATGTACGGTCAATTTAATTCTGTCAGCTTCCCTGAAAAAAAAAAAAAAAAGTAAAGAAAGGAATAAAAGAAGGACAGAAAGAGAGAGAGAAGAATCTGCAGCTGTCAGAGGGGAAGTACAGATAAAAACTTCAATAAAACTGACCTTGAGACAATATCACACTGAAATGTAATGATGACACACTCAGCTTGTCGTTAGGCTCCACTCACATTCATGTCAATTGTTGCTCCGTTACAGGACCAGTGTTATGAGGTTATGACCGGCAGCTTTCAGTCTGTCCTTCACAGCCGTCCTCTTTGCTGCTGTGTCCAAGAAAGACTCCTGATTCCAGACCAGAATCACTGATGTCAGGTACTGAGATATATATATAGTCATTTTCAAAGAAGCGTGTCTGAACTGGTTTGGTAAATGAGAACTGAGAACAAGTGTAAAAACCTCAACACATGTGAAGTTATTAAATAAATGAATCTACTTTTCTTTAGCATGGATGCATTAAACTGAACAAAAGTGACTATAAAGACATGCAAAGTGTTACAAAATCTTTCTTTGTTAAATAACTCCACCCTCCGAGGTTTTGATTTGAGCCCTCCTCGCTGTGTGCTTCTTCACCCCATCACACTGGTGGAGAATGTGGCAAGAGCGTGAAGAAACACCGCAAGTGATCTCATCTTCACCCCCTTCTTTTTTTTCTATCTCCCTTTAGTTTATCGCTTGGCATAGCGCCCTCCCCGCCATGGAAGAACTGCTACAACGGCTCACCGAGATCAGCGTCCATCAGCAACAAATCGTTGAGCATCTGGCAACTCGACAGGGCGAAACGGAGCAGGAGCTTGCTGCCCTACGGTCCGCCGCCGCCCAACGCATACCGCTGCCTGACCCCCGAGCCCAAGCCAAAAATGCTACCAAAAATGTCCGCACATGACGATCCCGAGGCATTCCTGCAAATGTTCGAGACAACTGCCAATGCAGAAGGTTGGCACCCTGAGGAGTGAGCACGGATACTGGCCCCTGTTAACCGGTGAGGCACAGCGTGCGAATTTCTCCCTTTTCGGCGAGGCGGCAGAGAGCTAACTAGAAGTACCCCAAGAGATTCTCTCCTGGCTCAGCCTTTCACCCATTTTCCACAGCTGGGAGTACAACCCACACCTCCCCGCCCGAGCGCAAGCGGGCAAACTCGCGCGCCTCACCCACTGGCTCCTCGATGTGACCCCAATGGTGGGTCAGGTGGCGGAGCAGGTCATTCCTGAGAGCCCTTCCCCGCTTACACAGACAAGCTGTCAGGATGAGGAACCCAGCTACCACCATGGAGCTCGTTGAGGCGGTGGAGCTGGCGGACGCGGCCCAACATCAGGAGTCTGAGGAGCGAGCGCCTCCTTTTCCCAAGGGGGTGGTCCAGGAGCGACGGGCGCCGGAGGGCACGCCACGACCAGTCAACAGGCCAGCGGTTCCCTCTGCTCACAATGAGCCGATTTCAATGAAAGATCCGGCACCCTGCACGCGCTGCAAGTGGCTGGCTGGCTGCATCGCCCACCACGAGCCGCACAAGGAAACCCCAGAAGCTAGGGCAGGGTGAACTGGCAGCCGGCAGCCCATCGCACCGTCAGAGAGCATGTCAAGGAGATGAGGGAACGGATAGGCAGTGCCATGCCGTTAGTCCGGGACCACCTGTGCAAGGGTCAGCAGGCCCAACAGCGGCACTACAACTGGGCAGCCCAACCACGGGAATTCCAGCCCGGTGACAAGGTCATGGTCCTCGCTCCTACGGCTGCGCTTCTTAGTGAACTGGCAGGGACCCTACACCGTGGTGGAAAGGATCAGCCTGGTCACATACAGACTACACCAGCCCGACCACCCCTTGCGCCCGGACCAGAGAGAGGAGCGCAGTGCGGCCGCCAGCACTCCACCCCTTACCTGGACCCTTCCCCTGGAACACTACCCGACCTGCTCTTCCCCTGCAGCACGACGAGGACACCAGTTCCCCATTTATTGTGGACACTTTTCCCCTGGACACTTTATTTTGTATATTTCTTTAATAAAAGGCCTGACGCCACACCCACTGTGTCTGTCGTTGGCTCTTCCAACACAATATATATATATATTGCTGTAATAATACACAAATAGCTTGTAGTTGAAACAAGGTAAAGCAAATCAAAGCTATGAAACAGAAACACCCATTTAATACCCTGTCAAGAATATGAAACTGCTTTAAGAACCCACCGTACACACTCCTGCAGTGACATAAGACCAGCAGCACTTCATATAAAGAAAAGAGTAAGCTTGTTCTCAGAGTCAGTCTCAAGAAGTCGACCTTTCCATGAGATCTGTCCAGATCTGAAAGTACTCTGTTGAACGTACACAAGCTTTCTCAGTCATGTCTTTACTGTTTCTCTCACATTCGTGTCAAACTGTTGCTCTTTCACAAGCGTTACAAGGTTATCAATCAATCAATCAATCAATCATTTTCATTTATATAGCGCTTTTAGCATCACAGGTTGCATCAAAGCACTGAACAGTATAAAGCAGAAGATCACAATGATAGGGATGTAACATTGTAAAGAAACCTGCATGAAATCATAAAAGAAAAGGTTCTAAAATCAAGTCCAGCATTTTGCAAATACACAAATTAATAAATGTTTGCTAATAAATGTAGTGTCTATTAACAGAAACATCAGCTCCGGGGCAGATACGTGTGCTGTAATGTATTTGATGCGAGTGACTCGGGTTCAAACATGACTTTTGACTATTTTTTCTCCCTTTTAAATCTCATTAAAGTCATAAAAAGAGGAAATAATCAGAATGTGTTGGATAGGGCTAGGGTAGGGATGGATTTATTGCCCCATTCACAGTGTAAAAATAAAAGAAATACTTGCCAAATTACTTTGTTGGTCACTTATATTAGTATCAGCAGAAACCTGAAGAACCTCCTAAACTCCTCATATATCAAACGAACACCCTCCAGTCAGGAACTCCATCTAGATTCAGTGACAGGAACAAGAGATACTGGAAGTGATTTCTCTCTGACCATGAAAGACGTCCAGACTGAAGATACAGGAGATTATTACTGTCAGAGTTATCACTACATCAACAGCAAACATGTGTTCACACAGTGATAAAGAGTCGTATCTGATACAGTTGATAGATAATGCAGCTGCTGATGAGAGGATCACAAACAACACACACACACACACACACACACACACACACACACTATATATAGTCCCATACAAAACAGTAAATGGTTGATCAATCATTGGGAAGCTCAGTCTGACTGCTGAGAGTCTCAGTGAACAAACATCATCTCTCTTTAGTCCTGACTCATTCTGTTCCTCTCAGAATAGATCAGCTCCATCAGCAGATGTTTCACAGGAGCTTCAAGATACAGTCAGACTACACCGAGTCAACACACACAGAACCAACAGTCATCTGTTTCAGTGGTTGGGGTTCATCATTTGACTACTCAAAATAGTTTCATAATTTCTCCATTTGCAGGTGTTTTCATGGTTCAGTGAGTGAACCCTAAATATTTCAATGTAAAAGAGAAGACAAAATATTCATCAAAACAGACATAATAATAATGTAATAAGAGTTTTTACAATAGTGTAATATAAAGGTTTTATTTTTAATTTATACATTTAAATGACATTTCAAATTGAAATATTTGATACATATTAATTAGTTTAACAGTGTACTTGCTCTCAATGCACACTAAATCCATCAAAGCCTTAATAAACACATGAACATTTAACTCAGAAAATCACATTAGAGTACTGCCAAAGCATTGAACAACAAGACTGTAAATAAATCTATGTAAATATGTCTATTATCTGCTCTGTAAAGTAACCATATCTTCCTAAAGAATCACCATAGTTTATTAAATATAAGTTGGACATACATGTGTGGTTCTCAAACAAATGAACAACAACAAAAATATATATTTATTATTTATTTATTCTTTTCAAAGGATTAAACTCCAGTTAAATAAAAGAACATTACTGTTTTGTAGATTATTATTATTGTATTGTAGATTATTAAAGTATTTTAGAGCGATATTGACTGTTTTATTCTAGAGGGGGCGTCACTAGCATGTGAATAAACTCTTATGAACATGAACGTTTGGCAAATAGCAGCAAAGCATAATATTAATATTGCTGAATTTTCAGGAGTGCTTAAAACTATGTAATCTAAACAGTAATCTAAATCTTAATGAAAGTTATCAAAAACACTACATGTGTTAAAGAATATAGCCATTTTTGTCTATACTGGTTGTTTTTATGATCATTTATTGTTTGTCCACCAGTGGATTTATTAATGAAACTTATCAATTTAAATCTGACTTAATTTACTTTTGTGTATTAAAACTAACTTGTAACATTTTAGTCCCTATCAGTGATGATTTTCTTCATGTTCTTCATAATTCTTTGAGTTGAATTCAGTTACAGGTTGTGCCACATTCAGTTATCTGTCTTCGAGAGTGAACTACAGTCTTCAGGTGAATGATTTAAATAGTGAGAGTCACTTTACATCATCAGACATGCTTCAGTGCTCTGAGAGAGAGTTTATAGCGCTGTGAGTTTAACACTTCATGACTGATACTGTTTATCATCACAAAAAAGCAACTACAATGACATTGATCATATTCTTCTTGATCTTAGGGATGTATTTTCAAGGTAAGACCTTTCATTCAGTTAGCTCTCTTAAAAGTTATTTCAAACTTTTTAAATATCATGTCGTTTAATTGTTCTTCAGACTCAGGACAGGTGACTGTGATTCAGACTCCAACAGAGAAACATGTTCAGAACGGACAAACAGTGACTCTGACCTGTAAAACCAGCAGCTCTATTGGACGCCAGTCAGACGGTTGGTGTGGGTCATGTCTCTCCTGGTACCTACAGAAACCTGGAGAAGCTCCTAAACTTTTAGTGTACAGCATTAAAACCCTCCGGTCAGGAACTCCATCAAGATTCAGTGGAAATGGAGCTGACTGTGGAACTGATTTCTCTCTGACCATCAGTGGAGTCCAGACTGAAGATACAGGAGATTATTACTGTATGGCTATAAACTATATCAGTAATAGCTGGGTGTTCACACAGTGATAAAGAGTCGTACAAAAAGCTGTGAGTCAGAGTCACAGAGACTGCACTGATACAGCTGAGAGATACTGCAGCTGCTCTACAACACAATCACACACAACACTGATCAGAGAACACACACTCATTACATAAAATAAATAGATGGTGAAGTTTATTGTTATAAATGTGGCAATGCTTTACTTTAGATGTCCTATCCCTTTACCCATTAAATCAAACTAGAAAACATCTATCTGTATTAGACAGGGAAGGTAAAGTTACACGTTTGCTTCTTTTCATGTCATGTTTGCTCATACAGTCATATCTTTCTGAGAAAACCGAAAATAGTAAATACTGGAAATGGTACATATGCAACATGAGAATAAAGGCCTCCTGAGTAAATTGTAAATTCCCAAAAGTAATTTTTATAAGAAAAATATACATACGTAAAACTTTCAGCCTTAGTCTCTAGCTTCCACTAACTACAGTACACTCGTTCACAGTAGAAAGACGTTCCAGTGGTACAAGCACGAAGGACTGGGATGACCCAGTGTCTCTGTAGAGTCCCCAGCAGCTAGCGACACATAACCTGCCAGAAGAAAGTGACTCTGGGAGCCAGGTCAGTGGTTGGCAATCAAACTGCTAAAATGTAATGTTCATGCGCATGACATATACTTTTCACAAATTCACATAAGCTTTGTTTGACTGCAGTGAGGTAGTTAGACAAGCCGAGAGAAAAGGTGAACTACAACTGACTGCAGCCACAGCCATAAATTAAATTAGCTGAAGATAAAAGACATTAGATCTCAGCAGAAGAGGATTAAACAACTCCACAAACAGCCTGGCTATCTTTCTGTCTGATTTAGGGGTTTAAATAAAACGTCTGATATCTGCGTGTGTCGGTATGGCCTACCTTTCTGCTGACTGATGTTGCTACTCATGTTGCAGTAAAGTAGGGTTTGTAAGACCCTTGGGCCTTGTCTAGACTATACTTAAAGTATTAAAAGTCTGCTAAACTGTAACAACTCATTTTGTACTTAATGCACTTTAATTGTGTGGATGTAGTGCTGAAATCTGACTAAAGATTTGAAAATCTAAAAACGTACTGTAAATAAAGTTTTTGCATTTGGATCCCTAACTCTGTTGTCAGTCTCCACATTACAGCTACAAACCCCCATGTTGAATTTGTCCCCTACACCCCCAAAACACAACTGATGTCAGCATTTGACGACCTCACTTTGTACAGATTATTTAATATTGAGCGCTTATATAAAATAAAGTGAGTGTGTCACGGTTGCGCTTTCGAGAGACTGAGGAGACGAGGCTCAAAATAAACTTAAATGGATTTAATCTCAAGAATGACAAAATAAAGATATAAAGGCAGGCAGGCAGGCAGGTAGAACAGGCAGGCAGGATAAACACACGTAAAGACATCAGGTAAGGACCTCGACGCTGGACCAACAGAACTCAAAACACAGGACTTAAATACACGAGGTAATTGACAACACTGACGAGACACGGCTGCAGACAATCATACAATTAACATGGAGGAAAGGCAGGCCACAGGAACACATGGCACGAGACGAAAACAATAACAAAGTCCGGGAACGTGACATTACCCCCTCCCGGAAGGTGCGTCCTCGCACCTAAAGGGTAACAAACAAACACAAACAAAAACCAAGATGACTAGGATTTGGGGATACCGGGTCTTGGGAGGAGGTTCTGGTGGAGGACGGATAGCCAGGATGGGGCAGGCAGAAGGCAGAAGGGTCCAAGGAGGTGTAGATGGAGGAGGAGCCAGGAGGAGACAGGGAGGAGTCCGGAGCAGGAGGAGATCCAGAGCCCAGCTATGGTGGTCCACGGTGGGGCCGACGGAGGGAGGAGCCAGGAAGGAGACAGGAGGAGTCCGGAGCAGGAGGAGATCCAGAGCCCAGCTATGGTGGTCCAAGGTGGAGCCGACGGAGGAGGAGCCATGGAGGAGGAGCAGCCATCGACTCCATGGGGCCGACCGGCGGCGGCGGGAGCAGGTGGTGGAGGAGACTGAGGCAGAGACGGAGAGCCGAAGAGCCAGGGTGACGCCGAGGCGCTGGAGGTCAAGGCGACGCCGCAGGCTTCGCGACTGACACGGAGACGGGGACGGGAAGGACGCGCGGAGCCAGAGCGACTGAGGACTGAGGTGAAGCCGGAGGGAAGGAGGAGCCTGACAGAGCCGGTGGGATGGAGGGACGAGGCGGCCGGAGGAGAGGAATCCGAGGCGACGGATGGTCGATTTACAGACCAAGGCGGAGCCGGAGGGACGATGGAGCCTGGTGGAGCTGGTGGACTGACGGACCACGGTGTAGAGGAGGGAGCTAGGAGCCCAGGGGAGCCGACGGTCTACGGGCCGAGGAGGAGTCTGGGTCTCGGAGGCAGGACGGCGAGGCGAGGGATCCTTCACCGACGACGGCGATGGAGACCGGCAGACCCGTGGCGAGCTCCGGATGGTGAGCTGAGGATGAGCGCAGGGGCTGCTGGGATCCATCGACGTGGTGTGGCAAGGGTGGGAGGGTGGGAAAACTTGAGGCGGCACTGGAGGAAGCGCACAGGGCGCGGGCACAGGAACGGGACGGAGCGCACGGGGCGCGGGCACAGGAACGGGACGGAGCGCACGGGGCGCGGGCACAGGAGGGAGCGCGACGTGGCGCGGGCACTGGAGGAGCGCACGTGGCGCGGGCACTGGAGGAGCGCGACGGGCGCGGGCACTGGAGAGGCGCGACGTGGCGCTGGCACTGGAGGGAGCGCGCGGGCGCGGGCACTGGAGGAGCGCGACGTGGCGCGGGCACAGGAACGGGACGGCTGGGCGGAACCAGCGGGCTAACGGACGGCTGGGCGGAACCAGCGGGCTAACGGGACGGCTGGGCGGAACCAGCGGGCTAACGGGACGGCTGGGCGGAACCAGCGAGCTAACGGGACGGCTGGGCGGAACCAGCGAAGCTAACGGGACGGCTGGGCGGAACCAGCGGGCTTACGGGAAGGCTGGGCGGAACCAGCGAGCTAACGGGACGGCTGGGCGGAACCAGCGAGCTAACGGACGGGACGGCTGGGCGGAACCAGCGGGCTAACGGGACGGCTGGGCGGAAACCAGCGGGCTTACTGGGTAGCTGAACGGGAACAGGAACTCAGGATACAGGGAGGTGTCCAGTCTAAGTCCAAGTCCAAGTCTACATCATCCAGCTCCTTTGCAGATCCAGCAGCCCCAGGTGGATGATCAGCTCATCCTCAGCCGATGTGTAGTGGGCGGAGCTCCACTCCGCTCTCCTCGCAGTCGGCTGTCTCCACCGCGGGAGCTCCGCCAGCTGGCTCGCGCACCTGGTCTGACGTGATACGGCTCGGGTCCTGTTACGCCCCACGGCTCTGTCGCTCTCTCTGGCGATGGGTCCGTGGTCGCGCTTCGACTCCGCCCCGTGTCAGCGGTGGGCTCAGGCTGGGGCTCGACCATGCGGTGAAGGGCTGAGCTAGGCTCTGGATCTGGAGTGGGGCTGGTGTCGTTGTCCTCAGGCGCAACCATCATGGTTGATTTGCAGGACACCAGCACCCACTCGACGATGCGGCGAGGCTCTCTCGAGGACCGCTCCCGGACAGCTGCGCTTTTGGCTGGAGGTGTTAAGTCCACGGAAATAGAGTTCGAGCAGAGAGCAGTCCGGTAGCGGAGTCGTTGGCCAGTTCGAGGAACAGTTCGGTGTAGTCCTCGAGAGAGCAATCCCTGCTCCAGCAGGCGGATGAGGAAGTTTGGTCTTTGAACTGGGCAAACATGACAAACAAAAACAAAAAAATAAGGGGGAAAATACGCCGCTATTTACTTTTTTTGAGGTCCGAGCGTTCTGTCACGGTTGCGCTTTCGAGAGACTGAGGAGACGAGGCTCAAAATAAACTTAAATGGATTTAATCTCAAGAATGACAAAATAAAGATATAAAGGCAGGCAGGCAGGCAGGTAGAACAGGCAGGCAGGATAAACACACGTAAAGACATCAGGTAAGGACCTCGACGCTCGGACCAACAGAACTCAAAACACAGGACTTAAATACACGAGGTAATTGACAACACTGACGAGACACGGCTGCAGACAATCATACAATTAACATGGAGGAAAGGCAGGGCACAGGGAACACATGGCACGAGACGAAAACAATAACAGTCCGGGGAACGTGACAGAGTGATGCTGCATTCAAGACCACAGTATAAAATAATGGCTTTAATAAATGCTTTCATCTATATCTGAAATTATTAGACCCATAATAATACAGTACATAGTGCAGCTCAAGCTGTTGTGAATCCCGCCCACTTCTTTACATCATCAGACATGCTTCAGTGCTCTGAGAGTGTTTATAGTGCTGTGAGTTTAACACTTCATGACTGAGAGCAGAACACAACACAATCTTCATCATCACACAAGACTCAACTACTACAATGAACAACATCCTCATCCTCATCTGGACTCTCACGCTGTTTGCTCAAGGTTTGTGTGAAAAAATTGATGATTATTATTCATTCTTTGAAATGTGAAATGTACATCAAATATTTAAAAGTTATTTTTCTTTCTCTTTCAGAGTGTAGAGGACAGATCACTGTAACTCAGAGTCCATCATTAATAACAACAACTCAAGGACAAGACGTCACAATAAACTGTAAAACCAGCAGCAGAGTTTATAATGGTGACTTCTTACACTGGTATCAGCAGAAACCTGGAGAAGCTCCTAAACTCCTGATATATAGAGTTAACAGCCTCCAGTCAGGAACTCCATCTAGATTCAGTGGAAGTGGATCTGACAGTGATTTCTCTCTGACCATCAGAGGAGTCCAGACTGAAGATACAGGAGATTATTACTGTCAGAGTGCACACTATATCAGTGGTAGCTGGGTGTTCACACAGTGATAAAGAGTCGTACAAAAGTTGTGAGTCAGAGTCACAGAGACTGCACTGATACAGCTGAGAGATACTGCAGCTGATGATGAGAGGATCACAAACAACACAAACTCACTGAATCAAACACTTCAGAGAGGATTTCTCTGAGATGTTTTCTCTTAATGAAAGACGTTTGTAACAAAAACAGGACTTCTCCTAAAACTGATCTTCTGGACAAACTGAGCAATTAATGGAGAAAGGCCTTGTCTAGACTGATGACCGAGAACCTGATGGTCACTTGAGTTGAGCTCCATGATCATAGAAGATGAGAGAAACTCTACAGAAGAACAAACATCACAGAGACACTCCACTGATCTGGACTTTATGGTGGGGTGACTAAACTCAATCATCTCTTCAGTGAAGATGCATGAAAACACACCTGAAAATAAAAAAACACCTAAATGACCCTCAGACTCTGTCAGAACTGGGACTTGAACATGGGTCTCTAGTGCCGTAATAAGATATTCTCCCACCAAGTGTTGAACCCAAAATGACACAAAAGTAAAAAAAAAAAAATCATTTTTATTTCCAGGACAAAAAAATAACAGTCCAAACAAAACTACTCCAAAAGACAAATTACTTCTCTCAAGAGTGACAAAAAATATCAGAATATCAGAAGCCCAGGGACAAAAATTCAAAGAAAAGAGATGACTCAAGAGAACTTAAACATGAACCAAAAGGGCACCAGCGAGCAAAAATAACCAAACACAAATGACAAACAAGAAAGCCACTTAAATAGGGAAGCTAACCAGACAGGGCTAGGACTAATAAACCTAATTAGCTGAGAGAAAAGAAACACAGGAAAATTGGCACCATCAAGTGGCAAGGAAAATACAGATCCTGAAAGACTCTAAAAACAAGATTCTCTGGTCAAAAAAGATCACCTTTAAAGTTATCCATATTAAGATCTTAGCTATGCATATTACTAATCAAAATGTAAGTTTACTAAATGTCTTCAAAGAACATGATCTTTACTTTATGATTTTAGGAATAAAAGAAACATCATTCATTTTGACCAATGCAATGTGTTTGTTGTTACAGATATTCTTCAGCAACTTAAGACCGGTTTAAACAGTGTGTGATTGAGTTTAATACACGACTAACAATAAGCTTCAGGACAAACAAAATAGTTATTAATATGTGTGTTGTTTTCTTCATACTTGTGTGTTAATGGAGAATTAGAAGCTGCTCTCATAAACTGAACTCAAGCTGATGACGTGTCAGGATCTGAAGAGAGGACTCAAAAACACGGTGAGTGTCAACAGCTTTATTTAAGAAACAGGTAGACTAGATGAGAGAAGTGAACACAGTCCAGACAGTAGTCAGGCTGAGAGGAGACTGAGTCCAGCCCCAGATGACGGTTGACCAGAGAGGTGAAGACACTGAGAAGATAATGACCAGAGCTCTGATAGTATTGAGGTGAAGCCAGTCCACAGCCAGCTGGACAGGACCGACCAGACAGGACAGGACCGGATCGGACAGGACAGATGACTGACAAAAACAAAGACAACTTTAGACAGGGAATAATCAAAGACTCTGAGATTGAGGAGACACAGTAGCAAATGTAACCAATTTTAACGATATAAAAGTGAATTACAGTATAATAATAGCCTCTACTAGTAATGGACCCTGGACCAGAATCAGAAGATACCAAATTCGACAGGAGCCACGGTACTGAGCATCAAAAATGAGGCAGACACAAGAGTAACAGTTGAGTAGCCACTCTTATATTGTTTACACTTGACAGTTGACCTGTTCGGTTTGTACAAAATGTGGAATAACCCCAGAAGTTACAAAAATAAAAGTAGTAGTGTGTACACTAGAAAATAAAAGAATGTCCGTTGGGCCTCTTAAACAAAAATTTAAAAATTGTTTCCGTGTATTTGCTGTAGAGGTTGTGCAGTTCACCTTGTTCCAAAGATACTTGTAAGGTAAGTATTATGTGCGGTGAATAGGAAATCGGTGCTGGACTTTCTCAGTGGACTTGGCTCATCATCGAAATCAGCAAGATGTTGGTTCTGGACAACATCCGTCCTAAAAAAAACCTGACCTGCAGACCGGGTCAGAAAATTTACATTCAATACCATTCATTCTCAGGTGCATCAATCAGGATATAAAATGTCAAAAACACAACCTTTACATGTAACTTTGACATAAATCTTCATTCTTCTGTCTTTCCGTTGTACAACATTCAGTCTTAAGTATATAATTTCTGAGAACTTAACTTTATGCACTTCAGTTTACTTATTACATTAATATCATCACTGTTTCCCTTCAACACACGGAAAACAAGGGATAATAGCACCTAAAATGCAACAGCTAAAATGGCACATATCTCACCGTTGCTCGGGTATATCAAAGTGTAACACGACGATGATGGACTTCGTGGCAACTTCCCAGACAAAAGGGCAAGAGGTTAGCCGACGTAACTTCTCTCCTTTGTTCTATAACACGACTCGGATCTTGGGTGAAATGTGCTCCGACTCTTTCTTTTTTTCCTTTTTTTTAGGCAACCTTCAAAATTTTGTCCTGGTTTTGTCTCCTTGCTAGCACACAGCTACCCCGTCTGTCTGGCTATGATTTGAGAAAAACAGGAAGAAGCTGCACCCGCGCCTTGTCTCTGTGTCGACACGCTGAACGTGACCTGCGTAACCTCTGATTGACTGCTGAGGCTACGTACACCCACGTGGGAATACGTACTGTGTGATGCATACAACTGCGATAAGAGAACTAAAAAATCTGCTGATGTGAACAAATAGAGATACAGAAAATAAACAGTCTCTCTCTCTTTTTCTTTTTTTTTTTTTTTTAGTGAACTCAATTATTATAATATTATCAATGGGCCTGTTATACCTGGCTACACAAACACTGACGTTAACACAACAGGTAGAGTTATCAAACTAACAACACAAGAGAGAAGACAAGAACATTATAAAAGTACAGAGAACAAGAGGAACAGAAGACAAGACTCAGACAAACGAGGACTAAACAAGAGTCCGTGGTAACAGGAAACAAGGAGACAGAAGAAGAGAAGCACACATGACAAACACAAAGAAAGAAACATTAAACAAAGACAGGACACACATGACGGTCAGGAAAGGATCCTGACAGTCCGGCCCATATAAAATAGTTATCTACATTCTTTTTATAATGTAGATAAAACTGAAATAAAACAGAGAGAGACACTCCTGCTCCATGAGAAAGAGAATATTTACATACAAAATAAGTTTAGAGAATATATGAATAACGTGACTGAATGAATTCATCTGCGGTCTGAGACTGAAGATCATTTACATAGAGACACTTTACATGAGAGTGTTTATAGTGCTGTGAGTTTAACACTTCATGACTGAGAGCAGAACACAACACAATCTTCATCATCAACTACTACAATGAACAACATCCTCATCCTCATCTGGACTCTGTCTCTCTGTATTCGGGGTAAATATTTTATGAAAAGTTATAGTATAATATTTGGTCAAAATGTTCACTAAACAGCTAAAATGTCTTTTTCAGAGAGCTGGGGACAAATGACAGTGACTCAGAATCCAGAAATAAAATCCATCAAACAAGGAGAAACTGTTACGATCAGCTGTAAAACTAGTCAAACACTTACTCGCTGTGGTAGCTGTGTGTCTTGGTATCAACAGAAACCTGGAGAAGCTCCTAAACTCCTCATTTATTACATAAACAGACTCCAGTCAGGAACTCCATCTAGATTCAGTGGAAGTGGATCAGGGACTGATTTCTCTCTGACCATCAGTGGAGTCCAGACTGAAGATACAGGAGATTATTACTGTATGAGAGTGTACACTATATCAGTGGTAGTTATGTGTTCACACAGTGATAAAGAGTCGTACAAAAAAGCTGTGAGTCAGAGTCACAGTGACTGCACTGATACAGCTGAGAGATACTGCAGCTGCTCTACAACACAATCACACACAACACTGATCAGAGAACACACACTCATAACACAATAGCATTACAACACAAATATTATATTCCTGATGAAACTAATTCAGTGTTTATGTTAAATATAATGTCAATCAATTCATTCAGTCACTTCTTCTGTCTTTTAAGAAATATATTTAAGACAAGCACGACTTAAGTGAAGTTTCACTATATTTATATAAAACATACTATTTTACTATTAATTGAAGTATATTGTATGTTTACTTTATGTATGAAAATAGCAAAACCATCCTTTAAACCTTTAATGGGTTTAAAGTAACAGTTATACAGCAACCATGTTAAGGCCTGCTTAATAATATTTATGTAATGAGCGTATAATGAGCTTCAGTTTCCTTTTTAAAAGTCATTTTAATATATTTTATGAAGCACATTAATTCACTACATAAGTACACTAAAGGTAAAAGTGCTATTTGCTAAAAGTGCATTCTTACGATGTTCTTAAAATGTTAATATTCAAAATAAAAATTAGAATAGCGTAATTTAAATATACTGAGAGTAACATCTGTTCTGCTTGACTAGAGAAGCGAAACCCATCTGTTTCCGTCCAGATTATGGACCAATCAAACGGTCTGAAAATCTCATTTTCATGGTCAGGGTGGAGTGATTGTGACGGTCTCAGAATAGAGCAGCTCTGTCTCCAGAGACCATGTTCAAACCCCAAGAGCTTTATTTGACTCCATTTACTGCTACTGATGGAGCTTGTGAAAACACTACATGCGCCTTGATCTGTTAGTTGTGGAATGATGTGGTCGGACACAAACGGAGCTTGTTGAGAAGCTTTATTGAATGTTGCAGCAAACACAGCAGATTGAAAGATCAGCCAGTGCTTTGACACTAGAGCTCTCTTTCAGTCTTGAGTTACAGTAAATGACTACAGCTGCAGCACTAGACTCACGTGAATCCTGCCTGACACAGGACACCAGATACGGCTCATCTTCAGGAGAGAAACATCAGCACTGCGAGCGACTAACAGCGACTCTTGTGGAACGAGACGCCACGAGAAGCTCCATCATGTGTTACTCTGCAGACGTACTTTCTCCTTTTCCCAGCGTGCTTTGCTGAGGGTCAGGACGCTACCGCGCTGTAGAGGCCGTCCCGCCGCTCTCTGCGCTGGTCACGACCCCTCGGTGACCTCTGAGTCGTCCAGCGTCCAGCTCACCTGCGCCCCTGTGGAGAGTAAGAGCTGAGCAGGCAGAGCAGTGCGGCTGAGTCTCCAGAGATCTGCAGAGAAGAGGGGCAGCAGAGACACTGAGGGCTTCTCTGTGGGACCAGCTGCAGGAGACAAACACAACACATTCACAAACACACTCTTCTGCAGCGTTCACAGCATTTCTACAGGACTTTCAGCAGCAGACGTGAGGAGCGCAGTCACGATCACCATCTCATCACAGTTCATGATAAACACAAACCACACGATCACTGCCTACATTTATATCAAACTTCAGAAAGAAAACTAAATCTAAAGCAGGGCACTGACCGCTTGATTCCAGTAGTTTAGTATTTTATGATAAATATTCTGTTAATGTTTTTAAATTTATTTTACACCTAATAAAATATAACTATTTTAAGCTAAAATTTTGTGACCACAGTTCAGATGAAGTTAAGTTATGTTGCTGATTATAATAGAAAACATTAGAAATGAGCTGATATACACACAATATACAAGTTACAGAATCACTATACATTTTAATTCAATTAGACGTCATAAATAAAACTAAACACACAAGACAATTTGACTGATTAGTGTTTTTTTCTGTTGAATATTTTTAAATTCTTTTATAAATTAAATTTAAACAGAGATTTTGTGACTAAAATGATATCACTGTTGTTCGTAATTAGAAAACAACTGAATCAACTGAAATTATATATATATTTTTTTCTTCCTTTCTTTTTGGTTTTTACAAATCGTTCCTGTATTTAAAAGCACTGAATTATAAGAAGCAGCGCTAAATAGTCCTCTCATGTTTTATTTTTTTAAATACAGCTAAAAATGTGACTAATTTAAGATGAAATGTTGTGACACAGTTCAGATGAAGTTAATATTATGTTGCTGAATATATTAGAAAACATTAGAAATGAGCTGATATACACACAATATACAAGTTACAGACTCACTTTATATTTCAATTCTTCAATTCAATCTCATGAATGAAATTAAACACAGAAGACACTTCGACTGCTTAAATTTCATTAGGTTTTACATCCCAAAGAAAAATCTCTTTTAGATATTTTTCAACTTTTCAGTTCTTTATAACTAAAATTTAAACAAAGATTTTGTAACTAAAAATAATATGTTTTTATAATTAGAAAATACAGAATCAACAGAATTTATATATTTTTTGACAAATCGTTCTTGTTTTAAAATGACTGAATTATAAAAACAACGATATCAAACGAGATTCAGAATCACTGACTGAACTACAGAAAGTAGCTGCTATATATATTCTGATATCAAATCTGTTTATTTTTGTATATCTACAAAAGAAGTTTAGTTACGTATGAACACAGAGTTAAAACTAATCAAGAAAATAAACCTGTAATAAATATTTTATTCATAAATTGTATGTTTGGAGAATTAAAAAGACTTACCGAGCACCAGTTTAGTTCCTCCACCGAAAGTGTACCACAGTGATACGATCTAATGAAAGACTCAGATAAAACCTCTCTTCACTCGAGTGAACACAAACTCCAGCAGAGACACAAACACTTCAACACACTGAGAGAGAAACACACATCATTAGTGAATATTAATTCACATAAACATGATTACAGTCAAATCTGTACATAAAAATATTTGAAAATGATTATAAATCATTAGTACCTTCATGAAGAGTTAAAATGTGCACTAAATGACCTGAACTGACTCTATTTACACATTTAACTAATCATTTATTCATTATTTATTCATGTTTTTGCAGTAACTTATGTGTCAATATCTTATGTTGAGATCACATGACCAGCTGATTATCACTCATCTTTATCTCAATAAATCTATTATCAGACACCAGTGAAGAGTGTGTGTGTGTGTGTGTGTGTGTGTGTCTGTGTGTGAGAGTGTGTGTGTGTGTGTGTGTGTGTGTGTGATGTGGTCATCTCATCTGATGAGGGAGTGATTAAGAACATGCTTACCTGCACCAACAGTTTTTTGACCTGGTCTGGCCTTCAAGTAAAGCAGAGCAAATATGCGGTCTTCTGGGAGAGGAGGAGCGGTGGCAACCGCTGGTATAGATCTAAGACTGACCAGCCACCTTCTTTCACCATTTTAGACCAGCCTCTTAGAGTGTATGCCAGACATGAAATTTACAAACTATCTGGGTCACAAATTCAACATCGCTGGGGACTGAATGAACAAGTGACTGATTTAGAACATCAGTTTACCATCAGCCTGGATTTGATTGATGCATCACCTCTTCCGGTCATTATGAAGATTCAAGCGATTAGAGATATAGCTTTTTCTAAAATACAGCACCATTTTGCAAATGTCCATATCTCACAGAAGGTTTTGTGTGAAATGGATAATAACACTGTGCAATTGGTAAGGAAATGGTTGTACCTCAATACGCACTCTACAAGGTGCTTTATCTTCCAGAAGAGACAGGATAGAGGGCTCGTGTCCCAAACTGCATGTGGAATATATAGCCTCACGCCAGTCACATCTTACTAACATGCTGAACTGCGATGATACCAGCGTGAGGAGATTGGCGAGAGCATCTCTGCTACTGGACTTTAAAAGAAGGAAGGTACTACAGGCATGCGGAGGGAAGACAGCTTCTTGGGCTTTAAAAAGGAAGAGCAGGGAAAGCTGGATGGAAGGGCGCAGGGGGTTTGGTGTGTCGCCAGATTGGCCTGATTTAAACAATTTATGCTGGAGAACAGGCACGCAACTAAAGTGGATCCACAGCCTTCAGCCTGTAGAGGTCTCGGACGAGCAGGTGGAGGATGCATCGGTTACGGTGGAAGCTAGACTGGATTATAACAACACCACATACTTCCTCTTATCAAAACATCAAGGCAGACTCTCATGTCCATCCAAAGAGCTCGTAATATGGAGTATTGGTCTAACTTAAAGCTTCAGGAAAGCTGACCAAATTGACCTGTGCAGACCACTCAGTGTCACACACCATATACAGTAATACCACCCTGAATGAGGAGATCCTCATATTTTGTGTGAAAGCCCGCCTGCAGGTTCTCCCCCACAAGATACAATCTTTCTCTGTGGTTTCCGCCATACATTCCCCTTCTGCATTTTGCATGAACCTCTACAACATCTGGAGTCAGTAGCGCACATCATGAATGGCTGCCCAGCATATAAAGGACTGTATATCGCAAGACATGACAGACTTGTTGAGCTTATTGTTGCCCAGATCCCCTGTGGGACTGATGGACAGTTGTACAAACACACTATGGTACAGCCACATTGGTATAATTCAGTTATGAACATCTTTTAGGCATTCCCAACACACCAGACATTGTTTACATATCCCAAACTAGTAAAACAGCCATTTATTTTGAAGTGTCATGTGCATTTGATTTGTTTATGGAGGACTCTTACTGTACAAAGATTCTGAAATATCAACCTTTACTATCTGCCACTGAGAGCCTGGGTTACAAGAGCCGACTTATTGTGCTTGTGTTTGGCAGTTTGGGTCATGTACACAGGCTGGTTGTTAGTGGACTTTGTATTGGGGGTTACGGAAAACAAGGGCCAAACAGCTAGCAAAGTACTGCTCTATTTCAGCTGTCAGGAAGCATGTATATTTGGAAAAGGCGATGTTTTTTGTACCCTTTGAAATGGTAAACTCAAGGCAGTGTGCTTCTTGTTTAAAAACGTGTTGAACTTTCAGAAGATTTGATTCTAATGAATTTACCTTGTAATGTGGAATCAAATAAAGTATATAATCTGTGAGAGTGTGTGTCACAAGAACCAATGAAGTATCCACAAAAACGTGTTCCTTTAAAGATTAAATGTTTAAAACATTATGTTGTCACACAATGATTCAAAAATTGATTCTCATCAATCATATATTGGTAGAATGTAGAAGATCAGTGTTTGTTATTAGATCTGTGTGCTAACAACATCACAGTCTTTTGACTCCAGCTTTCAGCCAGAGAAAGATCGTCAGGTGGTGTCCAAACTTCTCAAACGTTTCGACCCTGAACCACGACGCCTCTCAGTTGATGAGTCAGCAGTTAAAGTGCCATCTTCTCCCCTGACTTCAGCTCAACTCTCCTGTTTACTCCAAAGACAACAAGAGACTCTTTCTGCTGCCTCCCGACCTCTGAAGATCATTTACATAGAGACACTTTACATGAGAGTGTTTATAGTGCTGTGAGTTTAACACTTCAAAGACTGAGAGCAGAACACAACACAATCTTCATCATCACACAAGACTCAACTACTACAATGAACAACATCCTCATCCTCATCTGGACTCTGACTCTCTGTATTCAGGGTAAATATTTAACTAAATACTGCACTAAATATCATTACACACATCTTATGAAACAGTCCAATAACCACTGAATGTCTTATTTCAGGGATCCGGGGACAAGTGACAGTGACTCAGAATCCAGAAATAAAATCCATCAAACAAGGAGAAACTGTTATGATCAGCTGTAAACCAGTCAGCCGATTTCTGGCTGTAGTAACTGTGTGTCTCTGGTATCAGCAGAAACCTGAGAAGCTCCTAAACTCCTCATTTATTACATAAGAAGCCTTTATTCAGGAACTCCATCTAGATTCAGTGGAAGTGGATCAAGCTATGGAAGTGATTTCTCTCTGACCATCAGTGGAGTCCAGACTGAAGATACAGGAGATTATTACTGTATGAGTAGACACTATATCAGTAGTAGTTATGTGTTCACACAGTGATAAAGAGTCGTACAAAAAGCTGTGAGTCAGAGTCACAGTGACTGCACTGATACAGCTGAGAGATACTGCAGCTGATGACGAGAGCATCACAAACAACACAAACTCACTGAATCAAACTTCAGAGATTTATTTATATGATGTTCTAAGGAGGAAATATACTTATTAACGTAATGTAATCTAATTATATAACACTCACTAGATTTGACATTGCCTGAAGAAAAGTGTTAGATTTCCAAGTGTAAAAGGTTTTTCCAAGTTCTTGCTTTTCTGAGACATTTATCAATCATTTATTTCACTTTTCTAACTAGGATATTCAAATTTTATTCTCCTACTCTTTCAGTTATTTATTTATTAGGAGTAGTTCAGGATCTCGTGGTCACAGATTCATATTTCATAATCAGATTCATATTCTACTGCAGGACTGATGGAAAATCACCCAGCTCTGCTATAGACTTCTGAACAGTTTGAATGAGCTCACAGTCTACTTTATTAACAGATTTCCACAGATCTCTGAATCCTGTTTCCTTTTCTAACTTCATTGACATTTTATGTCTATCACTACTGATTGTAAAAAATGCTCTTGTGGCTTTAGTGGCAGAAGAAAATAACATTTTAATCAACATCTTAAAAAAATGATCCATTGTCCACTGCATTGCAGTCAAAAGCTGAATTTAAAAATATCACACAAAGAATCAAAAATGCATTTCTGGATTGCAGTAACCTGTTATTAAGGTGCCTTTTCATTGGTCTGAAGTAGAAAAAAGCTAAATACAGCTGTAAATGGGTTAAGTTTGTCCACGTTCAACTATTTCCAGAAGTAGACTGGATCACGCCACGTGTGTGGTTAGCTAGAAGGAGCACTCAATGAGAAAAATAAACTAAAACAGTTTTAATCATCTACAAACGAGCAAAATAGCAATATAGTTGCAAGCAGGCAGAACAAAAAGACCACACGCATTAATGACGATTAAACAGAAGCAAACTGGAACTTAAATACACACAGGAACTGACTAAATTAACAAGACACAGCTGAAGACAATTAGACAATTAATAGAAAGTAGGTCACTCTGAACACATGGGAGAAGACAAAACAACAACAAAAGAGTCCACATGTGTGACGACCTAATAGGTACAAAAGTGTATTTTTAAAAAGGTACCGCCCAGTGACAGCTTTTGTACCTTTATGTCTGAGTGTGTTTGAAATACAAATAGATAAAAACAGCAGGTTTGAAATGATATGACATTATTTGCATAACATAGCAGACCAAAGAGTGAATGTAGGATATGCCCAACATAACAATTACATTGACCTCATTGTTTCAATTTTAGATTAGACTTCAAAAGTAAAATAATATAAATTTGATTTTTAAACAGTTACTTGATACAGATACTAAAGTTCAATCAGAATAAACTCAAGTGTGAAAACAACACTGAAGACTTGTGTTTTGTGAAAAAATCACTTTTATTCCAAAATATTTTTACATTGTTTATTTGAGTTGTTGGTTTTATTACTGGAAAATGATACTGATATGGACCGGATCATGGCTGTAGACTGGAGCTGGACCTGTCCTGAATCAATGAGGCTTGCAGACTGATGATACATGGAGCCCAATGACTGATCTAAATGATCCAAATAAAGATCTGTTACCTCTTCTCAATTGCCCTGTGTATCATCAGCCTTGGGCTACAGCTCTGACATTGTTCTTGTGGTCATTAAAATAACCAGAAGCAGCGCGTATTTGACATTATGTTAGATCATGCTCTATTTACTTCATTGTTAAGGTTACATCAGACTTGTCTTACACTGGTAACGCTCATTTTAGACTCACACTGACTCAACCAATCATCTCTTATATAAACTTGCCTTATACATAGAGGCATTGTCATGTTAGAGTCCTGTCCAAAAATTTGTATCCACAATTCCCTAGAACATCATTGTATGATTTAACATTACGATTTGTACTCATGGATATTATAATAATAAATACATACTTAATAATAAACTTAATAAAAAAAAAATAATAAACTAAAGTAGTTCAACCTGTTTATTGGAAGGGGGAACCCCAATACTTTTTTCAATATAGTGTATAAAGATACATTTACGTTTGTGTTTACATGCATTTACTTCAGTGTTTTATCTGTCTTTATCTCTTTAGACTGCTTTTAGACACATTAAATATTATTTTTTCGGCATGTTACTGTTTACTGCAATAAGTACTGCAGGACTTTACCTGCACTCTACAGAACTTACCTGCATTCTAAAACACTTACTTGTGCTCAACAAACATTACCTGTACTCTACAACACTTACCTTTATTCAACAAACCTTACCTGTATTCTGCAGGACTTACCTTTAGTCAACAAACCGTACCTGTACTCTAAAACGCTTACCTGTATTTAACAAACCTTACCTGTACTCTACAGGACTTACCTTCATTCAACAAAGCTTACTCTATATTCTACAGGACTTACCTGTACTGTACAACACTTACCTTTACTCAGCAGACCTAATCTGTACTCTAAAATGCTTACCTGTGTTTAACAAACCTTACCTGTATTGTACAGGACTTACCTTTATTCCGCAGGACTTACCTTTAGTCAACAAACTGTACCTGTACTCTAAAACACTTACCTGTTTTTAACAAACCTTACATGTACTCTACAGGACTTACCTTTAGTCAACAAACCTTACTCTGTATTTTACAGGTCTTACCTTCATTCAACAAACCTTACCTGTATTCTACAGGACTTACCTGTACTGTACAACACTTACCTTTACTCAACAGACCTAATCTGTACTCTAAAATGCTTACCTGTGTTTAACAAACCTTACCTGTATTGTACAGGACTGACCTTTAGTCAACAAACCTAATCTGTACTCTGAAACACTTACTTTTATTCAACAAACCTTACCTTTATTCTGCAGGACTGACCTTTAGTCAACAAACCTAATCTGTATTCTAGAGGACTTATCTTTACTCAACAGACCTTACTTGTACTCTAAAACACTAACCTTTAGTCAAGAAACCTTACCTGTATTCTGCAGGACTTACCTTTAATCAACAAACCTTACCTATATGTTACAGGAATATCCTTTAGTCAACAGACCTAATCTGTACTCTAAAACACTTACCTTTAGTCAATAAACCTTACCTGTATTCTGCAGGACTTACCTTTAGTCAACAAACTGTACGTGTATTCTACAGGACTTACCTGTTTTCTAAATCACTTACCTTCATTCACCAAACCTTACTTACCTTTACTCAACTAACCTTACTTTATTTTTACAGGACTCACCTTTAGTCAACAGACCTAATCTGTATTTACAATGCTTTCCTTTTAATCAACAGAATTTACTTGTACTTTAAAACACTTACCTTCATTTAACAAACCTTACCTGTACTTACAGGACTTACCTTTAGTCAACAAACTGTATCTGTACTCTAAAACACTTTCCTTTATTCAACAAACTTTACCTGTATTCTGCAGGACTTTCCTTCATTCAACAAACCTTACCTGTATTCTGTAGGACTTACCTTTAATCAACAAACCTTACTTATATGTTACAGGACTAACCTTTAGTCAACAAACCTAATCTGTACTCTAAAACACTTACCTTTAGTCAATAAACCTTACCTGTATTCTTCAGGACTTACCTGTTTTCTAAATCACTTACCTTCATTCACCAAACCTTACATGTATTCAACAGGACTTACCTTTAGTCAACAAACTGTACCTGTACTCAAAAACATTTACCTACACTCAACAAACTTTACCTGTATTCTGCAGTACCTACCTTTAATTAACAAACCTTGCTTGTATTCTACAGGACTTACCTTTAAATCAACAAATGTACCTGGACTCTAAAACAAATACTTTTAGTCAATAAACCTTTCCTGCACTCTACATTTACATTTAGTCATTTAAATGCACTTACAAAAACACTCAACAAACCTTAACTGTATTTTACAACACTTTATTTAACAAACCTAACCTGTTTTCTGCAAGACCTACCTTTATTCAACAAACCTTACCTGTGTTCTAGAGGACTTACCTTTACTCAACAGACCTTCCTTGTGCTCTAAAACACTTACCTTTAATTAAGAAACCTTACCTGTATTCTACAGGACTTACCTTTATTCTGCAGGACTTACCTTTAACCAACAAACCTTACTTATACTTTACAGGACTTACCTTTAGTCAACAAACTGTACTTGTACTCTAAAACACTTACCTGTTTTTACCAAACCTTAGCTGTATTCTACAGGACTTACCTTTAGTCAACAAACCTTACCTGTATTTTACAGGACTTACCTTTATTCTGCAGGACTGACCTTTAGTTAACAAACTGTACCTGTACTCTACAACACTTACCTTTATTCAACAAACCTTAACTGTATTCTACAGGACTTACGTTTAGTCAACAAACCTTACCTGTATTTTACAGGACTTACCTTTATTCTGCAGGACTGACCTTTAGTTAACAAACTGTACCTGTACTCTAAAACACTTACCTTTAGTCAACATACCTTACCTGTATTCTACAGGACTTACCTGTTTTCTAAATCACTTACCTTCATTCAACAAACCTTACCTGTATTCTGCAGGACTTACCTTTAGTCAACTAACCTTATTACCTTATTACCTTTATTATGCAGGACTGTACTGCAGGACTGTAAAAACTGTACCTGTACTCTAAAACACTCACCTGTATTTAACAAACCTTACCTGTGCTCTACAGGACTTTACCTTTAGTCAATAACTGTACTTGTACTCTCAAAACACTTACCTGTATTTAACAAACCTTACCTGTGCTCTACAGGACTTAACTGTATTCTACAACACTTATCTTTAGTCAACAAACCTTACCTGTATGTGTAACGCCCTGGAAAAAGCAGGGAAATAACCACGAGTGTTACGACGATGTTTCTTGATGAAGACTTTTACTCATATCGTACACAATTACATTACATTTCACAAATCAATCATGAAAGCAAATCACAACCGTATGGATATACTGTGTTTGCATAAAACAGACAAAACCCATTTTATATGCAAACTGTTCCATACATTTGTAATTGTTTGTAATTGTAAAAATAAAGTAACTTAAAGTAATAACTGTATAATCTCTTATACAACTCATAACAATTATCAAATGTATAACTGAATGTAACACAAAATATGTGCATCTCACTAGATTTGTGAGAAGGGAAATCACCTTGCATCCATGTGCTGCACACCACGGCCATGTGCTCCAATAGTGCAAGCAGCACTATTGCAGTGAATATCACACTCTTTCAACTACTAATATAAAGGTCATACTCTTGGCATGCATTATAAAAACACACAGTGATGAGTTTACACATATATCACAGTAATACCTGTAAAAAGCAGGGGAAAATAACACAACACTTCTCAGCAGGCTCTGAGTCGCATGAGGAAGTTCTTGACATACTCCCACAAAGGTATATTACACACCCAATCAATTGCTCCCAGAAAAATGGATGCTTTCACTGGCAATCGCTGCAAATCAAACCGCACCTACACCATTATTTTCCCTCGACGTCACACAATACACTCCCAAAAGAGCCGCCTGTGTTAGATAAACTACTGAATGGAATGAAATATATATCGAACCAAACCAAATATATTTCCATTTGAACAGAACCATGCTACCATGGTAAACTTGAACCATTTTAGACCCATACCATTTAAAGTGAACAAGCCCCAAATACTAATTTATACTACCTGTTACATATGCTAAAGAACTTATCTGTACTCTATAAGACTTACCTGTGAACTGTACAACACTAACCTTTATTCAACAAACATTACCTGTATTCTACAGGACCTAACTGTATTCTATAACACTTACCTTTATTCTACAAACCTTACCTGTATTCTACAAACCTTACCTGTATTCTACAAACCTTACCTGTATTCTACAGGACTTAACTGCATTATACAACACTCACCTCTAGTCAAGAAACCCCACCTGTACTTCTTACAACATATACCATAGTAATAACATAATTCTAGAACAGGTTTTGACGTTTGCTTTGTACTGCAATACCTTTTCAAATAATTTTTCTTAAATAATGACCCCAAAACACTTTTTGCTGCTGCTACTGTTTGATGTTAATGGAAAGAAGCTAAGTCCTCAGATTTGTGTTTCCATCTTACTGCAGATGTATTTTTATCACAACCTATATTACATTTGAATTTATTCAGCCACGTAAGAAGCACCACAAAGTTTTGAATAAGGGAAAATGAAATAAAATGTAAATAAAACTCGCAAATAGCAGTAGTTAATGGGTGTTATGTGTCTGGTTTCATAAAGGATATTCACAACACTAATAAATGATTTGGCTCTAATTCAGTTCATGCGAAACACCATTAAGATTAAGATGACTCATATGCAAATTCTAAGTCAATAAAGCAATATAAAAACATAAGTTTATCGTGGGACTCACCAGCAGATCAGATGTGATAATTGATTTATGACTGAAGCAGTACAAGTTGAATCTTCGAGATTCTTTCAAACATCTAGCCGTGACGACAGATACGCTTCAAAGAATGTTTCTCTGCGCTACATGCTCTAAATTCTTTTTATTAGTCTATAGAGCGGTTCATTTATAGCAGAAGCTTAGAAAGATCAACAGAAAACAGATTTCCTTTATTCCTCTGCAAGTGATAAAAGATCTGTTACAAAATAATGAGATCAACTAAAATAGATGATCTCTGGTCTGTAAATTGGAGAATAAAGAATATATGCGTGTGTTATAGGTTCCTGTTAATGATTTTATGAGATATATTTGTCATTTTAAATGTAATGTTAATGATTTAGAATGGCCTGCTTTTAAGCACTCTATAGGCTATGTAGATACCTGATGTATTTTAATAGAATTATTTTTAAGCTTACATCCACAAGTCATGATACATGTTGAGTTTCTGAGTGAATCTGTAGCATATTTAAGAGCAGACTGATTTTAACATGAAATGCAAATGTCCATATATGTTACTTTATGGCAAATACTTTATGATAGAATGTATTAGCTCTATATTCATTCTGTAGCACTTCCAATAATGCATTATGAATCCCTACTAAAATGAATATTAATCCGCAAAATGACAATATAAAATAATCCACTAGGATGACAGAGTATAAAAGGTCTCTGGGTCACTATCACAAATCACAACACAGACATAAACAAGGTGTAAAATCTTTCAAAGTCAAATCATTTTGGCTGTGTTGAGTATTTTAGTAGGGGAGCGCAGGATCCTTAGAGACAAGTCAATAAATCAAGTAATTTCCATAATTATAAGCAGAAAACTCTCTAGTTGAGCCCCATTGTGTTTTAATGCAGCCTACTTTATTTTTATTGGTTTTTAATGCACACTGGTTTGACTGAGATTTAGCACCCTCACAGAACAGAAGACATTTACAGACAAAACAGCTTACACGCCTATATTACAGTGCAACAATAGCTCACCAAATAATAACAATACACAATTTGTGCTCATTTAAATAGATTGTAAGCACAGACAAGAATATCTGGACTTCTTTTTAGTCCTCTTTTCCCAATTTCCATGACCAATGTTATTTTTGTTGCTGCACCCGTGAAATATGCTTTTCCTCTTACATACATTTTTTTCTGTTTTTTTAAAATTATTGCTTCATTTTAGAAAAAGTGAGTCAAAATTAAGTGAGAGATTTATGCTTGAAAGCTTTATTGTAAATCTGATAGTCCTCTAATTTAAGAATTTTTTAACATATTTTGAAGCAAGATGATGAGTAGTCTAAACTAAGATTATATATATATATATACAGAAATATTAAGCAACTAGTTCCAGAATGAGTATTTTACAATCAAACTAAAACATAGAATCATACGAATTTGATCAGGCTCATGTGACTGATCTCATATCCAGGAGTCTTTCTTAATGAGTGTCTAACTGAATCATTGACTGCTTCGCTTAAAAACGCATTATTCATGCATAAACAAACTCATTTAAAATTATTTTCTTTGAGGAAACAGAGCAAATCATGAAAGTTACCAGCAGCTCATACAAATGTGCTCATTTAATATCAGCCGCTTATTGAACTGTTGAATGAAATTCATAATGAAAACGCCTCTTAATATTCATTCAAAGCTGTTTTTAAATAGTTAACAATTAAAGTGTCTTAGATGAAACAAACTATTATAATTATTACATTGAAATAGAAATGAATAATTGCATAAATATTCACCTGCTGATATACTACGATGAACTGACGAAGCGCTGCTGGATTTGCGCTTAGTTAAGAGAGAGCGATGCGTATAGAGTTCCGACTGAACATATAAAACACTGAACCATCACATTCTACATTTGGAGACGATGAGACATTTATATTGATCGATCTTGCTGCTTCGCCCACCTCTGATCCTAGTAAGACTTGGTTTGATTTGAGATCAAAGTGATTTTCTGGACAGAGTTTGAACTATATTATTCTGAGAATTAACTATTTCAAATTGGGGTCAGAGAATATTGCATTTCATTTTATTCTATTAATTTTCTTTTCTCCCTATTTTTCTTATTTTGAGGAGTTTGGAGAGGTCGTCACCGGCTCACCCGGACGGAAAGATTGGTATAAGCTTTAATTGATTATTTTAGGATATTTATTATTGGTATGTGCATTGTTTGACAGCTTTCAGTGTCCTTTTCGTTATATTTGTTAAGTGATGTATCTTGTTCCACGATGATAAACGGTGCTAAATATGTTTTGATTATTGGATCGTTAATAAAACAGAAGGTGATGGTAAGTGGCTATTTCAGGCCGGCCGCCCAGATCCAGGAGCGCTGTATCTCCTGTGACTGCTGCCTCAGAGGATGGGAGACGAGGCTCTGGTGACGTGGACCCAGAGCAGCCCCTGAGCCAAGAGTTACTAGGAGAGACACTCTCTGCTTTTGACCGGCTGCTTTTAGCCCACAGATCAGCCTCACAGGAAGAGGAAGCAGAGCGCGCTGGAGGATGGGGTGGCGCCCACTCAACATACATTCACAGCTCTTAACGCCTCCCAGAGGCCAGGATTATCAAAGATGTCATGATTCGGTTATTAATAGAAAATGTTCTTGTTTATACATTTCTTTGAAAGGCTTCAGAAGGAGATGTCATGGCCTCGCTATAGCTGAGATTCGCCCGTGCATGCTGGGATACGCAGGTCCGGTGACTGTAAAGAGGCTTTCTTCTGCTAATCTAAACATCTTTAGAAATGGCCATATCAGTGAATGCGTGATTTCCGGGCGATTCGTTCACAGGTTGCCATCACACGCTTATAAAAAGCAGGCGTTTAGATGCCGAAATGGGAGTTAGCAGACCGGCGGGGAATTATCTGGTCGGCGGGAATGGATCTTGGACTTGCGGAAGTTGTCAGGTCTGCTGCCGCTGGAGGTAGCTGATGACCCTGGTCAATTTTCGCTCCTGCCTGCCTACCGTCCCCGGTAGTTGCTGAGTATTGACTATCGAGACGCAGCACGGTGATCTCGGAGCGCCCTGCTCTGCAGATCTCCGAGTTTCTGGCGAGAGAACGGATGTTCGAGGAGACTTCGGCCAAAAAGGTCCTGTTGCAGCTGATCACGGGCATGAAGATTTGCGGAGCTGAGTTCAAAATTGGACGCTAAACTTGATAGAACCTTCTGATTCCACCAATGAACCACAATGACATCAAGCTGCTGGACTTCGCTGTGGAGATCTGCTGCAAGACCGGGCCCTACCAACAATTTGCAGGTTGCTTTGATCTCACTGCAGCTGCGTGTTTGTGAACACCAAAGGGAAGATTTGATCGGACGCCAGGGTCTTGTTGTGTCTCTCAGGCACTCTTGAATACGCCTCCTGAGGTTTAGGTAGCACTGGCTTATTAGCGAGGACCGGCTACGGTTTGTCGGCTGGGGTGACGCTCACAGTATCTCAGCGGCTGCTTCTTCTAGAGGAGCACGAGGGTCACCAAAAGCAGGCTGGACTTTTCTCGAGTTGTTTGGTAAAAGAGGATGCACATTACGCCTAGACTTGTGTGGAAGGGAAGTGCAAAGTGTTGAAGGCTGTGTTGTGTAACAGAGCGCTGTCATTTCCGCTGGGTGTCTCCAGACGGGACGCTAGACCGCCGAAGTTTAGAGTGACATTGAGAGCCACCCTGGTTAAACTGAACAGGTGTAAGACCAGTGACACACTTTCTGGAATCACAGCAGTCACGGCTGGATTGTGTCGTTGGGACTGGGGTCTAGATCAATGCTTTCACTGTTTGTATAGGGAGAGCAGGAGGACACAGGAAGTAGAGAACTGCATTTCCCTGGTCATCTTCAGTCCCGTGAGGGCTCTGTGGATCCTGGAGGAGCTGGAACACACAGCACCAGCAGAAACCAGACTGGAGAGGGAGAAAAGGGAAATGGGACATTGTGTAAATAAGAGGAACAGATGGAGGCACTAGACACTAAATTGCACATATAATTCATATTTATTAATGTTTAGATGTAATAGATTTTAGTTGGTCATAAAGGAGTCTGTGCTGTTCAAACGAGCTGGCTTAGAATTATTGAATTCAGAGTAGTAAAGCTGCATTTAATTATGAACATTTAGTGTACATATTTGAATAAAGGTGTACATTTGCATAGGTGTCTTTTTAGTGGGACAGGGTTAATGTATTTATTTTGTTATGTTACACTTTGCTGAGAGATTTTGGCAGGCTTCTTAAGATGAGAAACATGAACACAGTGAATTATGATAATACTGTATATTATACCTTAGTGCAATACACTTTAAAATAGGCAAGTTGGTTACATGTGTAGATTTTTAAAAGGGACATATTTGTACTCTAAAGGGTCCATTTTTGAGCCTAATGTGTTAAAAGTGGTTTTTAAAAAAGGTACCTGTCCAGTGACATTTTTGTAATTTTTTATTTCTGGAGTATGTATAGTTATAAGAAAAAAAGGTTTAAAAGGATTTGACATTATTTGCATGATATTTATTTAGCAATAAACTGCACCTTGGGTGCCAGTTTAAAGAGATCAACTGGGAAGAAAATGCGATTATATATTTAGTAAAGAAAGCTTGCAGGTAACTTATCCCTGACCTGTTAAAACTCTCATTAAACCCACTGGCAAACCTTTATGGTGTTAATTTATCAAACTGGGACCCTGGAGACACATTTTATACTTGAAGGAAGATGAGGCACTAGCGATGTGAGTCACCCAGATTTCCAGGCACATGGCCTTCCAGGACCCAGGCAGAGGCAGACTGCAAAGTAGCCCATCTCTGTAGCCAGCCTTTGCTGCTGTGTCCAAGAAAGACTTCTGGACTCCAGACCCGAATCACTGATGTCAGGTAATGAGATATTACATAGATAAGAGTATATGAGAGATATATATATATATATATATATATATATAGCCATTTTCAAAGTATGTATTCAACTGTTTGTAAATGAGAACTGAGGAACAAGTGTAAAAACCTCAATACATGTGAAGTTATTAAATAAATGAATTCATTTTTTCTCAGTATATGGTTAAACTGAACAAAAGTGACTATAAAGACATGCAAGGTTACAAAATCTTTTGTTAACACCTACCTCCGAGGTTTTGATTGAGTTTTCCAAGGTGCTTTTCACCCAGTTTACTTGTGAGATTGGTGAGTGTGAAGGTGAAACACTGCAAGCGATTCATCTTCACCCTCGGTTGTTTCTTAGTTTACTGTTTGGCATAGCACTTCCGCCATGGAAGAACTGCTACAACGTTCATCGAGGTCAGCGCCCGCCAGCAACAATTGGCCGTTATCTGGCAACTCAACGGAGTAGGAGCGGTTACGCGCTTGCACAGTATTCTTCCGCTGCTTCGACCTCAGAGCTTGAGCGACTAAAAGGTCTGCATATGATGCATCCTTAGGTATCTAAAAAGGCCGTAGATAATCAGCAACGCGCAGTTACACCCAGAGGAGTGAGCACGATACTGGCTCCCAGCACGCGCGAAGTGAGCGGCGATTTCCTTTCTTTCTGAGCGAGGCGATGAGGAGCGAATCTAGTACTTTAAGATTTCTGGCTCAGCCTTTCACCCATCGCCAGAGTCGCAGTACGTACCCGCTGGGAGTACAACCCACATCTACCCGCCTGAGCGCCAGTGGCGGGTCAGGGGAGCTGAGCAGGTCGTAGCCGATCGCTTCCTAAGAGCCCTTCTCCCCTCGCACAGACAAGCTGTCAGGATGAGGAACTCCCAGCTACCACCATGAGCCTGCCCAGGCGCGCCCAACATCAGGAGTCTGGAGGAGCAAGCGCCGCTTCCCAGGGGGGCCCAGGAGCCGCAGGCACCGGAGGGCACGCCGACACCAGTCAACAGGCCAGCGTCTCTCTCTGCTCACGACGCAGCCGATTCCACGGGAAGATCCGCACCCCTGGCACTCTGCGGCTGGTTGGCTGGCTGCATTGTCCACCACACGAGCCGCCTGGCGAACCTAGTTTAGGTTAGGTGAACGGGCAGCCGCAGCTTTATCACATCGCAAAGGCGTCGTAAGGAGATGAGGGAACGGATAGGCAGCGCGCATGTTGTTAGTCCGGGACCACTCCAGCAAGGCCCAGCAGGCCCGTGCGACACTACAACTGGGCAGCCTAACCAGCGAATTCCAGCCAACAAGGTTTGGGTGTTCAGCTCACGGGCGGTAAGTTTTAGTAACTACTTGGGACCCTACACCGTGGTAAGACCGGCCCGGCCGTTACAGACTGGCACTCACGGTAAGACTTGACTTTAGCCATTTCAGCGCCTCAGGAGCAGGGAAAGAGGTAGACTTGCCTGCCACAGGCTGATCGGGTCTCAACTCCACCTCTTCACCTGGACCTTCCCTGAACACTACCTGACCTGCCTTCTCCCAGCACACATGACACCAGTTCCCCTGTTTATTGTAATTTTTTCTGGACAATTTGACATTTGTATTTTGCATAAAGCCTGACGCCATTACCCACTGTGTCTGTCGCTGGCTCCTTCCTTTACAATATATATATATAGTGGCAGAGAGGAGAGCATTTTGGGATGGTGGGTCCTGAAGTGCAATACTAGCGCGGCTCTGGAAGAAAACTACCAGCCACTTGAAAGCACTGATCACCGGACTCACGCATCTGGAGCTCGCTTGCCGTGGGGCTGAGGTTGCCAGTCAATCATGAGCTAACAGACTTTGCATGGCTGTCTTCGACTCATGGTCTCGGTATCTTCTAGAAGCCAGTCCTTTGAACCGCGACACAGAGCCACTCCCAAGATCACCTCGCTGCTGCACTCCACCGATCTGCACCCTGAGGACCCAGTGACCTTCTGTAGATATCACACTGATAGCAGGCGAAATTGTCACTTCACGATTTACATATATTGTTAATAAACGTATTCTCCGGGTTCAAACGCTCTGTTTGTGCTGTGTTTATCCACTTCGTGACAATACATACATACATTGCTATAATAATACACAAATAGCTTGTAGTTGAAACAAGGTAAAACAAACAAAGCTGTAGCACGCACTTTAGTACTTGGGTCAAGAAGTAGAAACGGCGAACCAAATTGGGATACACTCTTGCATGGAGATAAGACCAGCAGCACTTCATATAAAGATAAGAGTAAGATTGTTCTCAGAGTCAGGTCTCAAGAAGTCGACCTTTCCCTGTCTCCATGAGATCTGTCTCCACTTAAAGCATTTAGGAATGGATATGTTTTCTTAATACAGGTTTTACTGTTTCTTTTTCGTATCGTAATAGCACCAAGTGTTTCTTTTCACAAGTTACATGTAGGCATTAAATTAAATCAATAAATCAATCATTTATTTATATAGTGCTTAACATCACAGGTTGCACTCAAAGCACTGAACAGTATAAAGAAGAAGAATACAATGATAGGATGTAACATTGTAAGGAAACCTGCATGAAATGATAAAGGGCAGTGGCTCAAATTCAAGTCCAGACAGCAGTGTTATGGCAAATTAAGTAAGGGCTGGCGAAGCAGCCAGAGTGGCCTGATAGCAGCATCAGCCTGGGCAGATGTGTGCTGTAATGTTTCTTATGCAAGGACTCTGGTTCAAACTCTGACAATTTTTTCCTCCTTTAAATCATTAAAAAAAGAGGAATTAATCAAAACAAGTGATAGGGGTAGGGGAGATATTGATGGTTCATCGCAGAAAATAGTAAAAGAAATACTTGAAACTATAATTGACTCTATAGTTGATTCCTTCATAGTAATGACAAAGTGCCACATAGTGATTTTCTCAGATTAAAATGCTACTGTTGTAAGAATTAACGTTGAATCTTTTTTTGAACTAATATTGTCTGTTTATTCAAACATTGAAAAACCATTTTAAATATTTTAATATAGAGTTAAGTAAGTATATAATGTTGAAAAATGTAATATTAGATTTAATTTCTTTCAAAAATAATTTTTTTTAAAACATATATTGCAATTAATATAACAAACTATAATCATTTATACTTGATTATCAAAGTAATGAATTTAGTAGAGATATAGCCTGGGCGAAACTCTCACTACTTTTTTGCATCGCATTAGATATGTTTCTAGTACTTCTGAGAGTGTTTATAGTGCTGTGAGTTTAACATCTGAGACTGAGAGCAGAACATAACACATCTTCAATATCACAGATTCCAATCACAATGACACTTTCATCCTCATCCTCATCTGACTCTCATGCTGCTATCTGCGGTTTGTGATAAAACATGATTATTATTCCGTTTTGAAATGAAATGTACATCAAATATTTAAATGTTATTTTTGTTTTCTTCTTCAGAGTGTAGAGGACAGATCACCGTAACTCAGGAGTCCATCACACACAACAGCTCAAGGACAAGACGTCACAATAAACTTTCTGTAAAACCAGCAGCAGAGTGTATGGTAGCACAGTTACACTGGTACTTGCTAGAAACTTGGGAGAAGCTCCTGCAACTCCTGATATTTAATAAAATAGATCAGTCAGGAATCATCTAGATCTTGTAGTGGAAGTGGATCTTTACAGTGATTTCTCTGAACACTGTAGAGGAGTCCAGACTGAAGATATACAGGGAGATTATTACTGTCAGAGGCACACTATATCAGTAGTAGTTATGTGTTCACACAGTGATAAAGAGGGTCACATAAAAAGCTAGAGTCAGAGTCACAGACTGCACTTATATAAATTGAGATACTTGAAGTATGATGAGAGGATCAATAAACAAATTTTGTGATATTTAATATTTACATACATACTAATATTTATTTAATAGGCATATACAGTGCATCATATTATCATTCATTCATTATGGATAATTGTAAAATGTAGTACACTTGGCTTCATTATCAAGCATCATACTTGAGGGGCTTATAGACTGGTATCAGCCTGACTTTAAAATATGAAGAAATGGTGTAAATGTCCCCAGGTCACTGGGGACGGTAATTTCCAATTAGAGTCCTGCTTTGCCATAATATTAAGCAATCTCTGTCCTTTAATCAATAAAAGCTTATCAAGACAGTGAGTGGAGCCAAAGAAAACGGTCGAGGCTTGGTATGTATTTATAAGCACATTAGTTATGATATAAGCAATTACAGTTTCTATAATACAGTTACTGTAGTATAAGACTAAAGGCGACCATTACTCATAGATCTAAGAGAGTCTTCCACTGATTTTAACTAAAGCCTGTCTGTAGTTCAGTTTTATTTGTTGTGCTTCTTTTTGGTCTCTTCTCTTTATTTCTGTTCT